>NC_091756.1:30721340-30991340 GCF_043380555.1 Nothobranchius furzeri
AAGCATTCAGGGAAAAGTCATGGGCTTGTGACTATAACCTAATTTATGTTACTAGTTTGCAGTGTAACTGCCTTTGTACTTCAATATGCATATTTGTTCATTTAATTTAAAAAACGGCCACTTTGACATTTATACCCCATTGTCTTTTTTTTTAACTATTCAGAAGAGCCCGTCCTTACACAGTCAAAAAAGTAACAAGTAACTTTTACTCTGACTACATTTGAAATAAGCTACTTTTTACTTTTACTTGAGTACATTTTGAGGCAGATAGTTTACTTGTAATTGAGTAAAATTTCATGAAAGTAATCATACTTGTTGTTGAGAAGCAACATGTCTTCACACCAAAGAGTGTTCATTCAAGAATGTAATTTGTTATGTAACATGAATTTGTTTGTTACCCCTCAGGAGGTGTCCTCTGTGGCAGCCATTTTGAAGCAGCTAAAGAGGAAGCCCGCCTCTAATGCTGCCTTTACATAGCAAATGCCTGAGTGGACTGATGTGATTGGCCGACCTGAATTGGAGGGGGGGTCGGAGAGTATATAGGTGGACTGCTGGGTGTGGCAAAGGGTCGTTTTTCCTCTCTGAAAGTGACAGAGACTGCTAAGAGAGTTGGATGGGTGGCCATTTTGAATAGTGCTGGGATTTTCTGATTTTGTTTTTTTTCGGACCAGAGGAAATAAAACTGGTTTTCCTTGTCTATCGACGAAGTCATCATGTGTCTTTTGTCCTCACTACACTTCACTGTGTAACAGTGGTGTCAGAAGTGGGATAAGAAATGAGAGGACGTGGAAGAACCCGTGGGACAAAGAAAAGCCCTCTTGATGACATGGAAGAAACAGAAGGTCGAACAATGGAGATAGATACACCTCCTGAAGGAGCCACAGGTGGCGAAGAGGATTTTGAACCAGTGGTACGGCCTAAGCAGACTACAGTTGGTACTGTGAGTAAAGAACTTTCTGAACTTGACATATTTGAAGAAATGAGAGAGTTCATGCGGCGTTCAAAGCGAACTGAAGCCATACTGTTTGAGCAGATTAAACAGTTGAGCAGTAACATACCAAAGCTGCAGCATGAGTTATATTCTGAACTTTCTAAGCCTTATGTCCAGACTGAAACTTCTACAACAGCGGCTTTTCCAAAGCAAGAGGTCCAAATGCCTCAGGCGTCAGGAGAGCCACCTCAAGGACACCCAGCTGATCCTCATTCTCCTTTACGACTGCCTGCACCACCTCAGCTGCAGCTGGCACAAAGCATTCCAGCACAAAGGGTTGGCAGGATCCATGGAGGTGAACCTAGAATACCTGAGAAGGTGAGGATCCTGAGAGCTTCTTTGTACGATTTGAGCGCATGGCTAAGACATGGGGATGGCTACCAGCAGAATGGGCTGCTAGAGTGGTCACATTGTTGACTGGAAAGGCTCTTGAGGCTTATGCTGGTATGGATGAAGATCAGTCTGACTCATATGATGCTATTAAAGCTGCTGTGTTGTCTAAGTTCAACGTGACAGAAGAGATTTACAGGTACCGGTTCCGAAGCACCAGTGTACCCGTGGGAGAGACAGTACGGGAAACCTACAATCGCATAAAGGGACTCTCCAAGCGATGGATGCGGCCGGACAGTCGGAGTAAGGAGGAGATTGGAGAAACAATCATCTTGGAGCAGTATCTGCGTGTGCTTCAGCCAGACGTCCGCACCTGGGTGAAGGAGAACAATCCCAGGACAGGAGAGGAAGCAGCAAATCTGGCTGAACGTTACCTAGCTGCTCACCGGGAACCAGCAAGGTCAAGGACTGCTGTGGGACGACCAAGGTTTGGGGAGGTAAAACCTCCAGTTACACCTGGTTTTGAAAGCTTGGACATTAAAGGTGGTAAAAAGCCAATTTATTCCAGTTCGAAGTTTAACCTAATTTGTTATCACTATCAGCAGCCTGGTCACAAAGCTTCTTTGTGTCCACCAAGAAAACCTAAAATGGTAGAGCTATGTGTGGTACCTGCCAAAGAACATGGTCAGGAACTGTCTGATAGTTTGATTCCACATAAGCATGTGGTGGAGGCAAAAGTAAATGGCAGAGCATTAAAGGCTCTAGCAGACACTGGTAGTTCATAAACTTTGGTAAAATCTTCTATGTTGAACAATGTACTGCCTGACTTTAACAGACCTGTAAACATTACCTGTGTTCATGGATGTCAGAAAGATTATCCAACTGCAGATGTTACCATAGAAGTAGAGGGCCAAGCCTTTATGTTAACTGTTGGGGTTTTGAACCAGTTAGCATATGATGTAGTTCTAGGGCAAGACTTGCCAATCTTAGACAGCTTGGTTCAACAAAACTCTGCGGCATTATCTTGTGCAGTCGTTACTAGATCTATGAAAAAAGGTTTAGAACCACTCCCAGATGCAGAGGACAATTTGTTTGAAGGTGGGAGTAAAACCAGGAAAACAAAACGACCCTTTGCCACACCCAGCAGTCCACCTATATGTGTAACACTTGTACTTAAGTACAACATTTTAGTACTCTTTCCACCTCTGCTGTCAACAGTTTATCCACGGAGATCACAGCCCGCTTCCCATCTTGGATAAACATCTTGCGCAGCGGGAAGAGAACTCAGCGGCGATCCAGAATTTCTTTAGGAAACTGATCATTTACGCTGTAATCTTTACCTTTAAGCTCTCTCCCGCGGCTTTTAACAAGATCTTTCTCCTTTAAGTGCTCAAATTTAGCCACGATGGGATGAGGTCTTCTGCTGTCTGTTCTCCTGGCTCCAAGGCGATGTACCCGATGAAAGGTGATGTTCCTCACCGTTTCCTCCGGTATCTTCATGTGAGTGTGGAGAAAGTTCTTGATGGTTTGTTCACAATCCTCCGCTTCTCCTCCGGTCTGCTCTGGGAGGCCTGCGAACACCAGGTTATCTCTCATGCTGCGTGATTGGAGATCCAGAACGTCTCCTTTAGAGCTTTATTTTCCTGTGAGATCCGATCTAATCCTGCAGTTAAGGAGGAAACCGATTCCCGCAGAGATGTGTTCTGAGCCGCGAGTCGCTCCACCTGCTCCTGGCTAAACTCCAGAGATGTTCGGAGGTCCTGGAACTCCTTGTGAAGCACCTCAAGCAGGTGGAGTCGTCCCTCAAATCCCAGAAGCCGTTTATCTATGGACTGTAGTAAATCTAAGACATCCTTATGGGGAGATGAGGCCTCGGGCGAGTCCTGGGGACGGCTCCTCTTGGTCAACGGCGTTTCCGCCTCAGCTGCTGCTGCTTTCTTCGGTCCCATGACAAAAAACTCAAAAACCTCGTCAATATATGTTTGCAAATTTTCCATATTTTCTCCACTTACCTCCAGATTGAGTGTGTTATATTTACCAGATTTATAAAAAATTTTGCGTTGTCAGTGAGTAAATTAGGCGAAAATCTGTCTTAATTGTTTGTGGACGTTGATTAACAAGCTGCCATCTGCCTCAAGACGCCGCCGTGTGCCCGTTGATCGGACCGTCAGCGCATGCGCATGCTCACCTCTCCAATCATTAAACTAATGATTATACAAAACAAGGTATGAATGACGTAATGTAATGGAAATGAAGTGATTTAATGTAAGGTGTGGAATAATGTAATGGAAGCTAGATGTTTTAGCAAAACCTTTCTTAAATATCTAAGAGTTTGTGGAGTCTGGGTTGTAAAATAGTTTGGCTGTATGTGTTATGGGTTACTCCTCCTGATTGTTGTAATGCGTGTTTTTTTTCTCTGTGTAGGTTGGCTGTGGCTCTTCCTGCTGTTCCTGCCCCTCTTTGGAGCATCGGGGAATGCCGCAGCTGACTGCAATTTCCTGATTGCCACACCATGTATTTAAGCAGCTGCTTCCTGTGCATGGTGTGGCGTTGTTGTGAAGAGTTTCTGGTGTTTAGAGCATAGCTTTGTTTCGAGTCTGTGGTAGTTTTGTTTTGTATTACCCGTGAAGTCCTTTTCCCACTTATGTGGTGACTTTTTGTTATTAAAAGTAATCAGTATCGGATCTGGTAATCCTGTCTCCTGCATTTGGGTTTATTCCTGTGTACCCTCGCGTGACATTACAACGCCACCATGACCAACCCAGCAGGAGGAATACCAGCTTCCAACGTTCCCTTACCTGGGTCAGATGAGGACGCGGCAAGTGGAGGTGAACTTGCTGTATTGGCTCGGGAGTTACGCGGCTGCCTGTCCGGAATGCAACAACTCCATGGACGCCTCTCTAGGCTGGAGCAGGCTCCCACTCCGCCTCGTCAGGTCCGCCTGGGTTCCCCCGAGCTCTTCAATGGCACGGCTGTGGACTGCCGGCCGTTCCTCGCCTCCTGCAGGCTGCATTTTGACTTTAACCCCGGTGAGTTCCCCTCTGAAGAAAGCAAAGTAGCCTTCGCCATGAGCTTTTTAACTGGACAAGCTAAGAGGTGGGGCCTGGCGGAATGGGACCGAGGCTAGGACCTCCGCCGCTCTTTTCGGGAATTCTCTCGCCAGCTGCTCATGGTGTTCGATCCATCCACTCCTCACCGAACTGCTGCTGCTGACTTACTCTGCCTTAGGCAGGGCGGACGTAGCGTCTCTGCCTATGCAGTGGAGTTCCGTACCTTGGCAGCTAACACTCGCTGGCCGGAAGAGGCGCAGATCGACGTCTTCCTTCGAGGTCTCTCCAGCACTCTGAAGGACGAGCTGGCTGCACGGGAGGTTCCGGAGGATCTGGAGGAGCTAATCGAGCTGGCTACCCGCATCGATCGTCGGAGGATGGAGCGAAGCAGAGAGGAACGCCGTCTACCGGATTTTAACCACGCACCCCTCAGGGCCTTGTCACAGCCTCCTGTCGCTCGTGAGGCTCCGTCTCCTGAGGAACCCATGCAGCTGGGAGTGGGACGGCTCCCCGCATCTGAATGACGGAGACGGATGAGGGAGGGGCTGTGTCTGTACTGTGCTCGTCCCGGTCACCAGGTGCGTCACTGTCCGGGAAACGGGGGGGGGGGCTCACTAGCGGGGGGGCACCTAGTGAGTCGGTTTTCATCTTCCTCCCCACCCTCTCGACCCCCCGTCAATGTGCTGGTGACCTATGGCCAGATGCAGAATGCTTATGAGACTTTGATTGACTCTGGTTCAGATGGTGATCTGATATCCCAGGAAGTGGTAAGCGCACTTTCTATTCCAGTAATACCCTTATCCCCTGCCTTGCTCATCCGTGCCATAAACGGTTCCGTCATCCACAGAGTAACAGCACGCACGGTTCCTATTAAGGTAACTGTTTCTGGAAACCATTCTGAACTTATGGATTTTTATGTAGTGGATTCCCTGAGGCCTCCGGTTATTTTAGGTTTTCCTTGGTTGTGTAAACATTCTCCTCACATTGACTGGTGTTCAGGCCGTGTGCTCTCCTGGAGCTCTTTCTGTTTGCTGAACTGTTTAACGGCTGCTGCTACACGCTCCTCTGTCTCTAACCCTCCTGTTGAACCTCCAGACTTAAGTTTGGTGCCCCCCGAGTATGCAGACTTGGCCGCTGTGTTTTGCAAGGTGCGAGCCAAGGCCCTGCCCCCTCATCGTCCTTATGACTGCGCCATTGACCTCCTGCCTGGAACGCAGCCTCCTAAGGGCCACATCTACCCCCTCGCCATCCCTGAGCGTGCGGCCATGGAGGAGTACCTACAGGAGAGCCTGCAGGCTGGGATCATTCGCCCTTCCTCATCGCCAGCTGGGGCGGGATTCTTCTTTGTGGGCAAGCGGGATGGGGGCTTACGGCCCTGCATTGACTACAGAGGGCTGAATGGTATTACAGTCCGGAACACTTACCCTTTGCCTCTGTTACAGTCTGCTTTTGATCTTCTCAGGGGGGCTCAGATCTTCACAAAGCTGGACCTGCGGAGCGCTTACCATTTGGTTCGTATCCGTGAGGGAGATGAGTGGAAGACTGCTTTCAATACTCCCAATGGCCATTTTGAGTATTTGGTCATGCCGTTTGGTCTCACCAATGCGCCCGCAGTTTTCCAATGCCTCATAAATGACGTTCTCAAGGACATGATCAACAAATTTGTGTTTGTTTATTTGGATGATATCTTGATATTTTCCCCAGACCGAGACACTCATGTGCAGCACGTCAGAGCCGTATTGCAGCGTCTTCTCGAGAACCAGCTGTTCTGCAAGGCGGAGAAATGTGAGTTCCACACAACACAAACCAAGTTCCTTGGGCATGTGGTTTCTCCTGGTTCAGTGCAGATGGACGAGGCTAAGGTACAAGCTGTTCTCGATTGGCCTGTCCCCGCGGATCGTAAGCAACTCCAGCGCTTCTTGGGGTTTGCTAACTTCTACAGACGTTTCATCAAAGGGTTCAGTGGCGTGGCTGCACCTCTCCATAAACTCACCTCAGCTCAGGTACGTTTTGTCTGGGACGTTGGAGCCAATAGGGCTTTTACTGAGCTTAAAAGACGTTTCTCTACGGCTCCTATCCTGACACAGCCTGACCCCTCCAAACAGTTTATTGTGGAGGTCGATGCGTCTGAGTCTGGGGTGGGGGCCGTGTTGTCACAGAGAGCGTCTGATAACAAAGTTCATCCCTGCGCGTATTTCTCCTGAAAGCTCAATCCTGCAGAGAGGAACTACGACATAGGGAACAGAGAATTGCTAGCTGTTAAGCTAGCCCTTGATGAATGGCGCCACTGGCTGGAGGGTGCAAGACAGCCTTTTCTGGTGTGGACAGACCACAAGAACCTAGAGTACATTCGCACGGCTAAGCGACTTAATCCACGCCAAGCCCGGTGGGCTCTGTTTTTTGACCGTTTCAACTTCACCCTCTCTTATCGCCCTGGCAGCAAAAACATCAAACCTGACGCCTTGTCCCGACAATATCAGCAGGACTGCAGGTCGACAGAGGTCCCGGGTACCACCACCATCGTTCCACCTGTCCTGGTACTTGGGGCTAACCGCTGGGCCTTGGAACGTAGGGTCAAGTCTGCAGTTTCAGGCACGGTCCCAATCCCTGATGGATGCCCCCCTAACTGCTTGTTTGTACCTTCGAGTCTACGCCCCGCGGTGCTGAAGTGGGGGCACTCGTCACACCTGGCTTGCCATCCCGGGATGACAAGGTCCGCCTTCCTGGTGGCTCAGCGTTTCTGGTGGCCCATCATGTCCTCTGACATACGAGCTTTCGTCTCCTCGTGCCCTGTGTGTGCCAGTGCTAAAGTGCCCAGAACCCCTGCTGCAGGTCTCCTACAGCCTTTACCTATCCCCTCAAGACCATGGTCCCACATAGCCATGGACTTCATCACGGGTCTGCCCCGTTCAAGAGGTAACACTGTCATTCTGACTATTGTGGACAGGTTTTCGAAGTTGGTTCATGCTGTGCCCCTACAGAAACTGCCTTCGGCAAAACAACTGGCCGAGATAGTGGCACGACATGTGTTTCGACTGCACGGGCTTCCTGAGAACATTACCTCTGATCGGGGTCCACAGTTCGTGGCAGCATTCTGGAGGGAATTCTGCAAGCTCCTCGGGATAACGGTCAGTTTAAGTTCTGGTTTCCATCCTCAGACCAACGGGCAAGTGGAGCGGTTTAATCAGGACTTGGAGACCACCCTACGAGCTATGTGCTCTAAGAACCCCCCGACCTGGTCCTCACAGCTCCCTTGGGCAGAATATTCCCATAATTCTCTTGTGAACTCTACCGGTTTCTCCCCTTTTCAGGCTGCCTATGGTTATCAGCCCCCACTTTTCCCCCATCAGGAGAGGTCTGCATCGGCCTCCGGCCCCGCCGCGTTTGTACGACGCTGTCGGCGCACTTGGGTGGATTACCGCTCTCGTCTGGTCCAGAATCAGGAACGGTTCACCGCAGTGGCGAACCGTCGGAGATCAGCCGCACCCGACTACAAGGTGGGAGACAAGGTTTGGCTTGCCTCGACAGATGTGCCATTGAAAGGGGGTTTGAGAAAGCTCCTTCCTCGGTACATCGGCCCCTATTCAGTGTCCAGGGTCATCAACCTGGTGGCGGTCAGGTTGGACCTTCCTCGCTCCCTGCGGATCCACCCTGTTTTCCACGTGAGCAAGCTTAAGCCCTTTGTGACTAGCCCCTTGCATCCGCCCCCTGCGGCTCCGCCTGCTCCTCGCCTTGTGGAGGGTGGCCCAGTCTTCAAGGTGAACAAGCTCCTGGCCTCTCGGAGGGTGGGTCGGGGCATCCAAAACCTGGTGGATTGGGAGGGTTACGGCCCGGCGGACCGCCAGTGGGTCCCCGAACGCCACGTCCTGTGCCGTGACCTGATCACCCGTTTTCACCGGGACAACCCTGATCAGCCTCGTCGTCCGTCTGGAAGCCGGACCTTGTGAGGGGGGTTATGTTATGGGTTACTTCTCCTGATTGTTGTAATGCGTGTTTTTCTTTCTCTGTGTAGGTTGGCTGTGGCTCTTCCTGCTGTTCCTGCCCCTCTTTGGAGCATCGGGGAATGCCGCAGCTGACTGCAATTTCCTGATTGCCACACCATGTATTTAAGCAGCTGCTTCTTGTGCATGGTGTGGCGTTGTTGTGAAGAGTTTCTGGTGTTTAGAGCATAGCTTTGTTTCGAGTCTGTGGTAGTTTTGTTTTGTATTACCCGTGAAGTCCTTTTCCCACTTATGTGGTGACTTTTTGTTATTAAAAGTAATCAGTATCGGATCTGGTCATCCTGTCTCCTGCATTTGGGTTTATTCCTGTGTACCCTCGCGTGACAGTATGTTTGATAAGCTAGAGATTTGTTAATAAAACCATCCGACGCAATCTGCTGAGTGAATACCCTTTGTGTAGAGATCCTCGTTCAGATCCAAGGATTCACGAGGTCGGGATGGACATGGACCAGGAGGTACCAGGAACCCGTAGATTAGCTCCGATACGACCCGTCTAGTCTTGAGAGAACTCCAAGTCACAACAGGAAGCTGGAATGCTTGTTTGCATCTGAGGTGTGGAGTAGCTCTGTAAAGAGCCGTTGTGTCTGTAATCACTTACAGCTTTGCAGAGAGGCTTTGACTTGATGTCAAAAAAGAAGATGGTTTCAAAATGCTTTTTCCACCGACTTGGCCAAATCGGAAGTCAGCTGGAAACTGAACTAATCGGGAAGTTATTTCTGTTTCATTTAAATAATTTTGTTGATAAATTTGGCAAATCTGAATTTGACACGTTGAGGACATTATCAAAACTTGTCCCAACAGAAATCGAGACTCATCAGACCAGGCAACATTTTTCCACTCTTCAACTGTCCAATTTTGGTGAGCTTGTGCAAACTGTAGCCTCATTTTCCTATTTGTAGTGTAGATGAGTGGTGTTGTCAAGTCCTGCACTCTTTTGTGCCTTCCCACTTGAGAGGGATAAACATCCACCCAGAGTTGAGAAACTGGATTTCACTCAGAGACTGAAACAATGCTTTACTTTTTGCTTTTATGTTTATTTTTCAGCATGTCAGCTCGGGTCAGGTCAGGTGAAAAGCCTTCAAACAAGCAAACATATACCTTTAAATTAGATTACAGACTTAACATCATTTTTTAGCATTAACTTTTAGTTACCTTAGAAAAATAGAAGCTATCATAATTATTACTAATAATAATATATCGACGATTAAAATCTAATCACAGAACCCCAAAATGGACAAATTATTTTGGGAGGAGATTTATCACCACATGAAATATTGAGAAACCCGCCACAAACAATTTGCTATAATCATTTTCTGATTCTAGAAATATTGAAGTAGAGTAATTATCTCACTAATTGGCAAATACACTAATTGGTAAATAACCACAATGTTATGATGAAACCAAACAAATCACCCAGAACCTCAATTGTCTGGACCATGCCTAGGCAAACAAACAATCAACAATTTCTTATTTAACCAGCAGAAAAGTCCATACACAACCTTCTTCTTCTTCTTCTTCTTCCATGAATTAGGCAGGCTGGACACCTAAAAAGCATATTGCTGCCACAACCAACCCCACCGCTGAGTCTGCACAACCCATCACACACAACAAGCACACAAACCCCCCCACCCTGTACACCACCAACCACCGCCAACAGGATTGGAAAAATTCAAGGCAACACAAAGGTTTAAGATTGGTGGTGGGTTCCTGGTTCCTTAAATATTGCAGACTTAACCACAAGAGGAGCCAAGCCTCAAGACCTGGATGAAGAGTCTGAATGGTAGAACGGTCCTGTATTTTTGACATTGTCAGTGCACGAATGGTCAATCGAGTCTGCCATAGAACTTGAAGCTACTGCTAGAGACAGTGTCACAAAACTACAAAAGAAAGCATTTGTTGCTGTTCTAACAAGAAGTAGAGGAGGGGGAAGGCAAGAGGAGTCAACACAGTATCAAAACAAAGTCCAATCAGACCTGAAACGGTCTCCTCATCAGTCATTAGTTCAAAACCTCATAAATAATAAACATTTAAGCAATCGAGTCCAATTGGTCAAGACTATTGAATGGGTCTGGAGGGCCGTAAAAAAGTTATTCAGATCGAAACCAGCTGTGGATCAATCAAAGTGGGAGGCAGTTACTTTGCAAGGAACTATTTCTGTGACAGAACGAAAAGATTCTTTAACCCTTATGTTGTGTTAGGGTCAAAACTAACCCGTTTTCAAGTTTAACTGTGTAAAAAAATACACTTTCCTTTTTTGTCCTGGAATGAGGTTTCATCTAATCCTCAGATACACCTATTTAAATGCAGCAAAATCAATTTTTACAATTTTAGTAAATTCAAAAAGTCTAAAAAAAAAGTTACATCTGTGGTGTTACAGGTCCAAAATGACCCGGCGGAGAAAACTGGCTGTTGTATGCATCACTTAAAAGCAGTGGGTTCTTCTGAGGATCAATTATGGTCCAATGTGCACAGTTATGGCCCACATCACCCACACACACACACACACACACACACACACACACACACACACACACACACACACACACACACACACAGTTCAAATTATGGTTTGTTTTAATTGTTTCCATTGTTTAGATTATGGGTAATTCAGAACAACATACCTGCGCTAACACAATATTATTTTCAATGTTCAGTTTATGGTGAATGCAGGGGCATGTGCGCACACACAACCACACACACACACAGTGTTGTTTATCATTGTTCATTTTATGGTTAAATTGTTTGGTCAATTGGTCTGGTTAAATAAAAGTGGGTTTTATGGGAAAAAAATGACTTGTTGTCTTTATCCTATCATATGTGTATGCGAGTCCGTTTTGACTCGAAACACCAAAGATGTCACTATTGTTAATAATTTTAAATGGTAAAAAAAATCTTAATTTTTTTGAGTAGGTGTACTTTAATATTAGTTTATAACACATTTATAGTTTATTATTACTCATTCTATAAGAAAAAGAAATATATTTAATGAATCTAAACAGGTTTTGCAATCAAAAACGAGTGGTATATTTTAAAATACTGTGTCTGTGGAGCCAACTAAAAACAATTCACACTGGTTCCATTTCAGTCTGAACAAGCTTGTTGCGAGGCAGAAGCCATCTGGCTCTCCACTTGACGTTCTGCCGCCTCGTCTCTGGAAGGCTGCCTTTCTGTGTCTTGGCCCTTCACTTGGTCAGATAATCAATGGGAGCCTCAGCATAGGCGTGGTCCCAGCTGCTTTGAAAGCAGCAGTTATTCGGCCGACCCTGGTGCTGATGTCTCTGTGATCGAAAATTACAGGCCTATCTCTACCCTGCCATTTAAATCAAAACTGCTTGAGAACGTAATTTATCAGCAGCTGGTCTCACATTTAGCTGACTCTGATCTGTTTGAGGTTTTCCAATCAGGGTTCAGGTCTGGCCATAGCACAGAGTCTGCTCTACTGAGGGTCCTAAATGACATCTATCTATCACTAGATCAGGGAACATCTGTGCTGCTTCTGTTATTAGACCTGACAGCAGCCTTCAACACAGTTGACCACGCATTTCTACTGGATTGCTTGGAACGATGGGTTGGGATCAAAGGGTCAGCTCTGAATTGGTTTAGATCGTATCTCCACAACAGGACATTCTGTGTTAAACTGGGTGATGTTTTTTCTTCTTGCGAGGGCCTCTGCTGGGGGGTTCCACAGGGATCGATCCTAGGTCCTCCTTTGTTTGCCATTTATCTGCTACCTCTGGGGTCAATCTTTCGTAAACATGGCCTATCATTCCATCTCTATGCTGACGATTGCCAGATTTACTCTCCATTGTGTCAGGAGAAAGGTCACTCTATCCAGTCCTTTGTGTCCTGTGTTAATGAGGTGAAGTCTTGGCTAATGGCCAACTATCTGCATTTGAATGAGGGAAAGACAGAGCTCATTGTTTTTTACCCCAACAGCAGGAATGTGGATCGTTATGTTGATCTGGGGCCTCTTTCTCCTTACTCAAAACCAGTTGTGACCAGTTTGGGGGTGAAAATTGATGCTGGACTAAAATTTGATGCCCACATCAACTCTGTGATCCGGTCCAGTTTCTTTCACCTGAGACGCCTTGCAAAAATCAAGCCCATGCTGTCAAGAGCCCACCTGGAGCGGGTACTGCATGCTTTTGTAATTTCTAGGCTTGATTACTGCAGCTCTCTATACGCAGGGTTGTGTCAGTCATCACTGCGTCGCCTACAGGTTGTGCAGAACAGTGCAGCCAGGTTCCTGACTGGGACCAGGAAACGGGACCACATCAGCCCGGTTCTGGCCTCCCTGCAATGGCTTCCTGTTTGCTATCGTTCACACTTCAGACTACTCGTCTTTGTTTTTAATTGCTTCCAGGGTGGTGCTCCCGCTATCTGGCCACACTCCTGAACAGACATTCCCCATCAGGCCTGTTTGTTGTCCCTTGTTCTAGGTGTCGTACTCGTGGGGACAGGGCTTTCTCAGTCCTAGCACCGTCACTATGGAACCAGTTGCCACCCTCAGTTAGGCTGTCCCCATCTCTGCCAGTCTTCAAGAGTCGCCTAAAAACCCACCTCCTCTGCTTGGCGTTTCCTGAACATGTTTGAATTTGGCCCTCTTTTATGTTGATTTTATCTCACAATTTTCATTGGTTCGCTTTTTGCCTTGTTTTACACATTTGTCTTCTACTAGAATGTTTCACCTTTTTTGTAAATTGTAATCTGTAATTTGAATTGCTTTTATTTTCTGATTTATTCACTTTATTTAACTTTGTACTGTACTATGTTCAGCGCCTTGGGCTTCCTGACAGGGTTGCGGAAGGTGCTTTATAAATAAAGCTTTGATTGATTGATTGATTGATTTCTATGAAAACACACTAAGCCAGCAATTAGCTGAAAAACAACATTTGAAGAAAACTGGTGATTTTAAGCATTTTTAAATCATGGGTCCAAATGGACCCGCTACCACCACAGGTGTAAACAGCTTTCTAACACAGTACAAGGATTAAAAGATACATACCTTGCTGCACAACAAGGCATGACAATCCCAAGTACTACTACAGACAGGTTGGATGTTTATAGAGACCAGACCTCTGGATTGCTAATTTGTGGTGGAAGAGTCCAATCCTTCAAAAATGATCAACTTGGAGTTCCCATCCTGCCTTATGATGCTTGGGTTTCTACCTTGTTAGCCTGTGAAGCTCACAACCAGACCCATGATGGAGTGGCAGGGACCCTGTTTTTTATTTTTATTTATTTCATTTATTATTAAAATAGAAAAAAAACAATACTATCAAATAAATTGAGGTTTCTCAAACCAAGAAAATGAAAAGGGAACAGGCAGAAGAAAACTTATGTTATCTGCCCCTTTTTAACTAAAATGACATTTTTACAATGAAATAACAATAATTATAAATTAGCCTATAGCAAGTAATTGCTCGACTGTTTAGCTGACTTGAGTTCAATTTGTAAAGAAGAAAGAGAAAATTAATAGTAATAATAACAATTCAAAAAGCAAAAGAATTTTTGCACATATACCTATTCATACATACATTCTTTAAAGTGCATCACATACCCATATGCTCGCACATACTTCATCTATACATATCCATATAGACATACACACGTATCCACATATACACATACACATACATACATACATATTTATACATACACACATGAATATACCTATGCACATCTCTACAGCTTTATTTTCATATATTTTTTAAATATCATTGATTTGCATGTATATGATTCCAGTATTTTATTTGTAATTTTTTTAAGTAAATATTGCTTTTGCATGCTTGATTACATTACCTAGCTTATTCCATATTTTAACTCCATATATAGACACAGCGCTCCATTATAAGTATTCTATGCTTAGGTTTTGTAAATAATTCATATCCTTTTAGTTCATATTTCTTCTGTCTTTTTATAAATTGTCTAAGTAAATTTTTAGAAAGGTTTTTTTTTGCATTATACATAACTTTAGAATTATTGTAGTCCACTAGGTCATAGAATTGTAATGTTTCTGTTTTTAAAAAAATAACATGTTAGAATGATCTATGTAATTACTCTTTGTAATGATTCTTATTGCTTTTTTTGCAATATATAGATATAATTCGTATAAGTTTTATATGTTGTGCCCCAGATTTCTATGCAATAGTTCAAATATGGTGCAATAAGTGAATTATATAATAAATATAAGGAGTTATCATCCAGTGACCCTTTTACTCCATGTAACATTGCAATTGTTTTAGCTATTTTAGTTTTCACATTGTTTATATGTGGCTTCCAAGATACATTATCATCGATTATAACTCCCAAAAATGTTACCTCTTTTACTCTTGTAATATTAATATCACCTATTTGTAAAAAACTTTTATTATTTGAATTACTTTTACTAAATATTATGAAACATGATTTTTCAGTGTTTAATGAGAGTTTATTTCCATCAAGCCATAATTTTATTTTTTTCATCTCAGTTTGTACTCTTTGTATCATCTGTTTGATATTACGTACTGCATAATAAAAGGTAGTGTCATCTGCAAACAAAATGCATTTTAATATATTTGATATAGAGGCAATATCATTTATATACATAATAAATAGTTTCGGACCCAGTACTGACCCTTGTGGTACCCCACAATTAATATCATGTAGATTTGATTTAATGTCATTTATTTGTACATGTTGTTTCCTGTCATTCAAAGAAGTTGTTAACCATTTTAGAGCCATTGATTTTATACTATATTTACAAAGTTTTTTTAAGAAGAATTTCATGATTTGCTGTATCAACGTCGTCACAACGAGCCGGTAGAGTCAAGCTGGTTCGGTGCCGCCGGGCCAAGCCGGAAAAGCCACCCTGGGCAGTACCGATAGTGCCACGCCGGGTTCGGTGCTGTCCAGGCCGAGCCGGTGGAATTACGCTGGTTCGGTGCCGCCGGGCCAAGCCGGAAAAGCCATGCGGGCAGTACCAATAGTGCCACGCCGGGTTTGGTGCTTTCCCAACGAGCCGGTGAAGTCACGCTGACAACGAGCCGGAAGAGTCACGCTGGTTCGGTGCTGCCAGGCCGAGCCTGTAGGGTCAAGCTGGTTCCGTGCTGCTGGGCCAAGCCGATAGTACCACGCCGGGTTTGGTTAATGAGTCAGTGCTGCACCTGTTAAGGATGAGGATAAAAGTGCTGGTTGTGAAAGGAAGAAGACTTGTCCAAAAGATTGTTCATGCATGCATAATCTATAGAAATGCAAAAGCAAGAGCCTGTCAACAAGTTATGGGAGATTTGCCAACAGAAAGAAGTGAACCAGCGACACACCTTTTCACCTGACCTGACCCAAGCTGACATGCTGAAAAATAAACATAAAAGCTAAAAGAAAGCATTGTTTCAGTCTCTGAGTGAAATCCAGTTTCTCAACTCTGGGTGGATGTTAATCCCTCTCAAGTGGGCAGGCACAAAAGAGTGCATGACTTGACAGGTTTAACGCCCAAAAGGGTCAATTTTCACCTATAGGTTGAAAAACATAGTGACCTTTCATCTCCAGCATAAGTCCACTTTCTATTTGGCCTTCTAAATCCAGTTCTGCTCAGCGCGTGTTGACATTCCATGAAGACAAAACATCCAGACAAACATTCTCTCCCAAGGTTCTTGCACTCACTGTGTGAACGCCAGACGTCAACATTCTTCACTCTGAATACGTGAAGACTCCACGATGTTATAGTTATAAGTTAAATGATCATATATAATGAATGAACAAGATGTTTAAATGAAACATTTGAATAATCTGTGCTTAAAATCAATGAATTTGAAATGAAAATTGTTCTTACAATGATCCATTTATGTCACAAATCCCTATTTGTTTGATTTAACAAGTTAATCATTGTTTACACTCTTACACATTACAATAAGATACATATTAGTTAAAACATCTTTGTATCTGCAAGAAGGTGTGGCTTCTTGTGAGGTCTTCTGCTGTTGTAGCCCGTCCGCCTCAAGGTTGTGCGTGTTGTGGCTTCACAAATGCTTTGCTGCATTCCTCGATTGTAATGAGTGGTTATTCCAGTCAAAGTTGCTCTTCTATCAGCTTGAATCAGTCAGCCCATTCACCTCTGTCCTCTAGCATCAACAAGGCATTTTCGCCCACAGGACTGTCACATACTGGATGTTTTCCCCTTTTCACACCATTCTTTGTAAACCCTAGAAATGGTTGTGCGTAAAAATCCCAGTAACTGAGCAGATTGTGAAATACTCAGACCGGCCCATCTGGCACCAACAACCATGCCGAGCTCAAAATTGCTTAAATCACCTTTCTTTCACATTCTGACATTCACTTTGGAGATCAGGAGATTGTCTTGACCAGGACCACACTCCTAAATACATTGAAGCAACTGCCATGTGATTGGTTGATTAGATAATTGCATTGAGGAGAAGTTGAACAGGTGTTCCTAATAATCCTTCAGGTGAGTGTAGATCTATTAAATATAAAGTAGGTTTTTGAACCAAGCTGTAAACATGTTTATTTCTGCTGTGAAATTGGCATTTTTAACTTGGGAGTCAATGAGGATTTGCTCACTTCTGGTGTCAGCCCTAGAGGATGAAGAAGGAACTGCAGTTTTTGCCACTTCTGTGTTGGCATCATAAAATTCCCCAGCCTGGCCTGCCAGACTCCTCCTCTGTTTAATTCTGCACAGAGAAAGGGTCTGGAAACTCTCATATTCAAACAACCCCACCCTGTGAGAATTCTAACCGAGCCAATCAGCGCTGAGTAGCATATATCACACACCACAACGCCGAGTTTGTCGAACATGGCGACTGAAGCAGAGTTCGCTGCAGCTCTTTGCTCTGGTCTAAATGACTTGGACACGTCTTTAAAACAAGTAAAAGCGCTAAAAGCCTTTCTTCTAAAGAAACATATTTTATTCTAGTGAAAATATAAGGAATTAATACATAATATAAAAAAGGATTTAATAAAACTAAAAACATGGATGGATATAAATAAACTATCCCTGAGTTTAGATAAAACTAAATTAATGTTCTTTGGAAATTATATAGGGAATTAGAGGTAGTGTTGAAAATTAATTTCTTAGGAATATTTATTGGCAGTAAACTAAGCTGGAAACTGCATATCTGACAAATACACTTTAAAATTTCAAAAAGTGTTTCAATTATCAATAGAAAAAAATGCATTTTACAATACAGTATGTATGTTGTATTTCTCATTGGTATTGCCTTACCTAACGTACTGTATAGAGGTGTGGGGCAATAACTATAAAAGTTCATTGACCCTTTGATGCATGAATTATGAAATCTTCAACCATGATTTTTTTAACAATTTTTTTCTTTCATCTTTAGGTGTGAATGAAACAAATTTCAACAAATAATTTTTTGTAACATTTAATAATTTACAAATCATTTATTTCATGTCCACCTCAGTGGACAGTGTGCATTCTGAACATGAAATATGTTGGCTTAACTTACTGAAGTCCAAATGGAGGGGCTCAAATGCAATAAAGTCTTCAACAGCTGTGCTTAATAGCCAAAAAAAAAATTACCATTTTGAGTACCTGTCCACTGTAGTGACAATTATGGATCAAAGGGTTTAATTCCCTCTTCATACTCCAAAAACATGCAGTAAGAATTATTCATAAGGCAAGATTTAATGATCACACAAATAACTTATTTCTGCATTCCTAACTTTTACAATTCTTTAATTTGGTGGACTTTTACACTGCACAATTATCATACAAAGCCAGTAAAGATACACTTCCTATAAATATTCAGAAGCTCTTTTCACAGAGAGAAGGGAGCTACAATTTCAGAGGGGGCAACTTTAAAGTTCAGGCCGTAAAAACTACAAGAAAAAGTCTGTGTGTGTCCATATGTGGAATCAAACTTTGGAACTGACTGGGGCTACAGCTCAAGCGATGTCCAAATATGTATACATTTAAACTCAAATACGAGGAAATTGTTTTGTTACAGTATAACAGTGAGAAAGCTGGTGTTTGATTGCTATTGATTGTTATGGATTTAACATATTGTGTACAATGTCTCCAGGATTAATACTGATGCTGTTGTAACTGTCATCATTTTTATAATATATCAAGTTGTGTATAGGAGTGTAAGCTTAATTCATTATAGTGTTGATACGGTGTTGACTGAAGTAATATTGAGATAACTATGCTGAATATAATGTGGGGGTGGTATTAAATAAGTTAATCTTCCTCCCACTCCTTGTCCAGCAATGCCTGTGTGCATGACTGTTTCTTTTATTTGAGTTCAGTTTAGGTTTGTCTGTATGACGTACATGGTTGCTATGTATAATATATACTGTATGAATATACATTATATTTTTTAATTTTCTTTTTTTTGTGTCTCAAAATAAGCTAATAATAAGAAAATAATAATAATTGTTACACTGTTGAAATTATGGGCCAACTCATCTCCCGTGCAACACATTTATTTATGTAAAGAATGAGTCTTTTACATCTTATTTATGAACCATAAAATATGAGAATCCATAGAATTATGAAATATCAATCTGATGGAACTTTGACTATTTTTACTAGAAGATCGGAACTTTGTATTGCAGGGATTAAGCGACACTTCGTATTCACTCCAAGGAAAGAGAGAGTCAGGTTTAAACTAGTTAAGAAATGTATTTCTACACAATTTAAACAAGACTAACTTAAACACTCTGTGTACCGATGGACTACGGTCACGGCCAGATTAACACTTTGTTGTACCCTGGGCAACAATATTCAAGGGCCCCATCATCACGACCCAAGGATCACCATAATATGGTCACATACAGAATATTTTACTGTACTATGCAGTAAATATACTCAATACTTGAATGCCTGACATCACGTAACCCGCTCAGGGTAACCTTTGACCCACCTCATGTGGACTGACCAATGAGGAGGGGGTCTTAACTTGAGGCCCTCTCTTCATTGGTCAGTCTGCATGAGACTGACTCTCAACTGACGTTCAAAATCATAGGCAGCGAAGCGTCTCTGTGCAGCGCAAAAGCCCGGGTAGACAGTTTGTTTAATATAGGGTGATCATATTTCCATTTCCAAAAAAGAGGACAAGGGATCTGTGCCTATGACGTCACCAGTGGCGGCTGGCCAGTAGAGGGCGATAGGGCACCGCCCTCCCAGTTTCCCCACTGTTTTTAATTTTTATTTAAAAAAATAAATAAATAAAATTAATAATCACATATTCTAAGTTAATTGTGTGTTTTGTAACAAAAATAAATCATATATATATATATATATATCAATATATTGGTCTCTGCCGGTCTCTGCCGATCTCTGCCGAGCGGTGGAGGCTGTGTGCTGTTTTTCAATCGCCCAAACAGGACGAGACCAGCTGTCCAATTGCTGACAAGAAAATCAAAGGGTAGGAATGGGAATGTATCCAATCAGTGTCGACGTTGTTTCAGAACGTTTCAGAAGCATGATGGGCGATAGAGCTACCGCCAAGGCTTTTGTTGGTGTTCGGTAGAACTCGGAGAGTCTCGACTCCAGCACGTTTTTGGTCGTGACTCGTGACGCATATGGAGCAGACGCAGACATGGACGCCAGTGAGCCTACAACCAGGATACCGGATCTCAGCAGCCACTGAATTCAGTTCGGTCTCTTCTCCAGTATCCGTTCGAGAGGAGAACTATGGTGGAAAAACTTAATGTCAAAGAGCTTGGACCAGATCAGCCCGACGTAAAGATAAGCCAGCAGGACAAGGAGAAGGGTAAACTGTACACACGACGCTTCTCCCAAAATTGGTACACCAGGAAGCAGTGGCTAGCTGGATGCAATCACGCTAATGCGTTATTTTGCTTTCTGTGTTTGTTATTCAATGTCTCATTGGGGACTCCATTCATTCTCTGACTGAGGAATGCAGCGCATCAGTGCAGCAGCCAACAAAGAAACGGAGGACGTTTGGACAAGGAGAACAGCAGCTGGGTGCAGAGGTAAGCTGTACATTACATTTCTGTAAACAAGACAATCAGAATCAGAAATCCTTGGTTGTCCCACAAACCGGGACATTTGTTTAATAACATGTACATTGTTTAATGTGCAATAACTGTAAAAACTAATTTCAACACACATACCTATTATACATATTTAATCATGTAAATGTGTATTTCAAGTAAATTTGTACATACATCAATCTGATTCCATTTTACTTGTTACACTTCTGCTGCAGCAAACAAATTTCCCAGCTTTTGGGACAATAAAACATTTCTGATTTGTCCCAAAAAGTGGGAAATATGACATTTGTAAGAGGATACTGATGACATTATTTCCTATGAAAGTGTTTCCACTTTCCATAAGTCCTAACAGTGTAAATTTCTGGCATTTTGTCTAAGTAGTGTTTACTACCATTACTGTAACAGTGACCTGCTCATAATTTTTCGTGTTCACTCAAATGTTGAAATTAAACAAAATGTTTTTGTTACTTGCCTCTTGCATTGCCTATTTACCATTTATGGTCATGTTATTTTATGTGCAATTTAATGCAGTATTTTTCAACCTTGGTCCGCAAGGCAGTTTGCCAATAGTCAGACACACCTGGATTAATCAGTTTGTCCAATGATGTAAGACAGGAAATAAAAGAGCTGTGCTTAATTCAGGAAATAGTGAAGTTGTGCACAAAGCTCAGAAAGCACAAGTTTGTTTAAACAAAAAAATAGCACAGCCCCACCAAAAATATTTTTCACCAGCCGCCACTGGACGTCACACTATGGCAACGCCACACAAACCACGTTGGGACCCATTTTTTTGTAAGAACTAAATTAATATCAGATTCTGCCAATAAAAGGGCTCTAAAACAATTCATATGTAAATATTTAGCATATTTATTGCTTAATCTCATTTTTCTGCTTTAGTGCTGCAACAAGGTTTTATTAATAATAAATTATTATACCTTTTGTTTTACTGCAGCATCGGTACAATTCCTGTGCAAAGATTATTAAGGATGCTTATTTAAGCTGTGAAATTAGACGATAGGATCAATGAAAAAATAAGTTGAAACTTTCAGAGAATCCACAAATAGTGGCTTTCAAATGGTTTTGTTACTTTTTGCAAGTTTAGAAAAGAAGCAGATGAGACAGCATGTCTGATAATTTAGTTTTTCATCTGATAACATGTCAGCGATGTCTGAGGAGCTTTCATAAACACTGTATAACTAATACTCCTGGAGAGGGTATGGATTACACAGAGGCTTCTGGGGAGCCCAGTTGAAGGTGATCTGAATTGTATCAGATGTATAAATATGACATGTGTATAACTTACTGTTTTATACAGGTAAAAACGTGTAGTGGAGATAAATCTACCTACATTTTACTTTTCAACACGTTGTTTTGTTTTCTTGTTTTTATTTAACTATTTCCTGTCCTGTCTGTCTCTCATCTTCCTGCATCTCCTCTAAACTCTCCAGAAAAACCGCTGCCTGGATTCTTACTTTTTCACCTCATCAGTTCCTTCTGAGCAGATCAAAGATCTCCTGACCGCAAAGCGGAGTGCGCATTTCGATGCTGCGTCAGTGAGGTGAAATCTCCGCAGTGCAGGTGATGAGCTCCGCAGTAGCAGAGCGCTTCAGGCACAAATGAGACAGAAAGTAGAGAACATGTGCGGACATGAACGATCGTGTGCTAATTATAGTTTTTTGGTTGTGCCACTTTGAGAATGGACCGTGCGCTGGACCCAGCAGCCTGGATCGCTGCGCAACAACGAACAGCGCTGTGCCGCTCTGCTGAAAAGAGTCCATAAATGATGTAATATAGGTAGAAAACTTTTTTCCGGCTCCCCTGGATGTGTAGGATATCCAGCTCCCCCATAATTCGATCCCTGCTCCTGGATGAAAAGCCGGAAATTTTCATCAATACAAGAACCCCCAGTCCAGACGCCCCGGACAGAGAGTGAAAAGCGGACATGTCCGGGGAAAACTGGACATATGGTCACCGTAGTTTAACATAAAGCAGGAGATTACAGATACAGTATTTTGCTCGTGCCCTTGCTGCCCTGGTCCCTTTAGAGTTTGTGGGCCCTGGGCAAGTGCCCAGTTGCCCATATGGTTAATCCGGCCTTGACTACGGTGGAGTGAGACGTGAAATGATGGTGGTGTGTGTGTGTGTTATTATCAGAACCAGCGGATCCAGAGAAGCAGTTAGTTCTGAGTGGGAGTGAATGTTTCACTCTAAACTTTAGTAGATTTATAACACACATGAAACGCCATCTGTTGGTCTACATACCCAGGGGAAGCCTTCGTTCAGATCCAGAATGCCGAGGTCCTCGTGGACCCTCTTTGGTACCGAAGCCGGTAGAAAAGCAGCGGTGCCGACCAATCTAGTCTTCGAATGCTTCCAGGTCACGACAGGTTATCACTGGCGTCTCCGAGACCCTGAAGGGGTCGTGAGGTTCAGCTTTTATTCTGAAGGAACCGTTGCGGTCAGGTGTAACTTGCAACAGATTTTATCTAGCTTGTCTGAGGTTCTTAATGGCTGAAGAGGGAGTCTGGATGGCCTGTCCGAGACTCCTCTCGAATGCTTGAACTAAAGAAAAGGTGGCGTGGGACAGTTTTCATAATTGTCGTATTTTGGTTTACTGGCGAATCAGAATTTGACATGCCAAAAGAGAGACACATTTGTACTTTAAACAGTATCAAATACAGAAATGTTTCTTCTTATACCTGATCTTTTCTCACATTTGATATTTAGTGTTTATCCACATGCATCACTCATACACCTTAACAGGAACCAAACAATTGTTCTTGCTGTGTAAACAAATATAATGACCTTACTTTCAGTTTTATAGTGCTTTTAAACTACTGTTTTTAACCATTTTGCATCCTATTTATTCATTACTGTTATGAACTGTATTTATCTATTTAAATCAACTTTGTTAAATGCATTTTCAACCCATTTCCATCCTATTTAGGCTTACTGAGACACACAAAACATTGTATATTTCTCCAGACTTTTCCTGAAAACACACAGTCCAGTTTTGTTCTACAGACAACTTAATGTATGGTACAAAATCCCATTAAAACATAAAATACAGGATTAGCACCTTCCTAGAACTCCTCCATGTGCTACCTAGCTCACCCTGATTCTGGTTTTAGCTTAGCATTACAGCTTACACCAACCGCTCTTAATAATGCACTTATAATCCAGTCCATATGGGCTCTAGCCACACACTAGTGTTTACTGCGGTCCTGAACATTTTCCCGTGACTCACGTACCTCATTTCTACCTCTAAACCTATTAACCCGTTCTGAGTTTTCCCGCTCCGGACTACATTTTATTCCCACGAAAAGGAAAAATACTTTTACAGACACCTAGAGGACGTTTTTACGGTTCATCTTAGCAAAAGTTACTCTCTATCACTAATGTTTACTATTGCTCCTTTACAGTTTATAACCCAGCTTACCTGCAGAAACAGAGGACAACAAAGTTAACCGGAGCTACTCGGTGCGCAGCAGGAGATTCCGGTGCACCACCTTTTCTCTTCCTTGGCCATTTTTCAGGACTGATTCGTCATCTGTTTTTCTCTCCTTCACCTTGCAAACTTGGCTCTCCCAGTAGGATTGGAGTTTTGCTGGTCCACCTCTCGTTTTGAGATTCCGGAGGAGAACTCTGTCATCAGGCTGATGGTCTCTTCCTTTAACTCTCCTGTCAAAGTATGCTTTCCCTCGAGCAGCTTCCTTCATAGCTGTGTGAGAAGCAACTGTGTAGGCCTCCTGCATTCTCTTTTTCCACTTGCTAACATAGTCCTTGTAGTCCACGTGAGCTTCATCGTTTTTAAGGTCGAAGAGCAGGTCGACGGGCAAATGTGGAGAATACCCAAAGATGAGGTAATATGGGGCAAAGCCTGTTGCCTCGCTCTTTGTACAGTTGTATGCATGAACAACTTTAGTCAGTGACCCATTCCAATCATCCTTATCCTTGTCCTCCATGGTCCACAGCATGGACAGCAGGGTTCGGTTGAATCTGTCCACCTGTCCATTGCCCTGTGGGTGGTATGGTGTTGTGTGGGAACCCTGGATCCCTGAGAGTTCTTTTAATCTTGTCATGAGCTTGGCATAGGCTTGGGCAAACCTTGTGAAATGATCCATGATCACCAATATGTACTGATAGCCATGCTTACACTTTTCTAAGAGAAGAAAGTCTATGGAACCCAGCTGGAATGGGTAAGTGGACTGGGTCTAGGGTCAGAGGTGCGCAGCTCCGCTTGTGTGGCTTCTTCTTCCTTAGACACTCACATTCTTCTGTAACTGTGTGCATTTTCTGTTATTTTTAAAGAAGGAGTCGAAGACGGAGTTCTCAGCCAGACAGCGTGGTCTTTTTATTTATTCATCTGCTCACAGCTTTCAGGACAGCCAAAAGACCAAAGACCAAGTGTGGAGTCCTAAATTTATACTGATCCCTGGCGTTACTCCCACAGTCCTTTGACTTTGGACAGAGGTTGGGGTGTTTTCACTTCCCAATATGGTCAACGCGCCCTCCAGCCCAGAGGTCGACGCGCCCTGTTATCTCTATTTTATCTCTATTACCCAATACAGTCCGAGAACTCAAGGTTTATTGGAAGTTACATAAGTTGGACTGGAAAACAGGATGGTGAACTTTTGGCCCACAATGATGAAAAACAGCATGTTGAACCTCACGTACACAGCTTTTGGCTCCTACAGATCCCCCCCATGGGGGTGTACACCCCCATAAACAAGCTGGCTAAATAACACATGATATAACAGAATACATATAACATAAATGAATATCATCATACACCAGTAAATGGTTGTTAAGTGACTAAATGTCAAACACCATGCAATCTCTAACCAAACTACATAGGAAAATATGTAATGACGAAATAACTATAAACCAACACCGGGATGAGTACACAGACACGAAGCAGGTAATAGCTGAAAGATACAACATGGAATGAGACGTCTGTAACCAATTCATCAATACATCAAAATGCATGCACACTGAAACAGCTTTTGGCACAGCAGGGTTCGGTTGAATCTCTCCACCTGTCCATTGCCCTGTGGGTGGTATGGTGTTGTGTGGGAACCCTGGATCCCTGAGAGTTCTTTTAATCTTGTCATGAGCTTGACATAGGCCTGGGCAAACCTTGTGAAATGATCCATGATCACCAATATGTACTGATAGCCATGCTTACACTTTTCTAAGAGAAGAAAGTCTATGGAACCCAGCTGGAATGGGTAAGTGGACTGGGTCGAGGTCAGAGGTGCGCAGCTCCGCTTGTGTGGCTTCTTCTTCCTTAGACACTCACATTCTTCTGTAACTGTGTGCATTTTCTGTTATTTTTAAAGAAGGAGTCGAAGACGGAGTTCTCAGCCAGACAGCGTGGTCTTTTTATTTATTCATCTGCTTCCTGAGCTCTGCGGATCTGGTCTGGTGTAAGAGGCTGGGCAGTGTCAGAGTCTTTAATCAGTTTAAGAGCACTAACCTGGATAACTCCAACTCCATGACATGGGTCTCTCCGCTCTATCGTTACTGACTCCATGGAGGCACTTATGACTTCCTGTCCAACTTCCGCTGTACAGCTCTCCATGTAGCTGTCGATGTCCAGCGGCATTCGTGACAGGCCATCAGCGTCGGCGTGGGTCTTTCCTGGACGTTAACGGATGGTGAAGTTGTAGCTGGCCAGCTCGGTAACCCATCTGTGACCTGTGGCATTGAGCTTTGCGGTAGTGAGCACATATGTTAGTGGGTTGTTATCTGTGTACACAGTGAACGATGGGGCATGGTACAGATAATCCCGAAAACGTTCACAAATGGCCCACTTCATTGCCAGAAACTCCAGTTTGCCAGAGTGCAGGTGGTACTTTTTCTCTGCTGGACTCAGGGGGCGGGAACCATATGCTATGACTCATCTTGCCCTGCTGCCGCTGATATAGAACAGTACCTAGACCAACTTGTGATGCATCACAGTGTAACACAAAGGGTTCAGTGAAGTCGGGATAACCAAGGACAGGAGGTCTGGTTAGAACATCCACAAGCTGGTCTAATGTTGATTGGTGAGAGCTAGTCCACTGAATGGGCTTGCGAGATGGTAAGTGGCCTTTACTTTTCTTTAACCCTTTGTTTGGCTGGTCTGCTGAAACTGGGACAGACTTTTCAGTAGGCGGAGGATTAAGCAGGCAATAGAGTGGGTGGGCTACACAGGAGAAGTTGGGGATAAATGGCCTATGATAAGAGAGGAAACCAAGAATTTGATGTACCTCTCCCACCGTTGCAGGTGTTTTCTCCTTTATGGCCATAATTGGAGCCAACTCTGCTGGATCCATAGTGTAGCCTTCGCCTGTCACCAGCTTGCCCAGAAACCTGATACTGCATTTAAACAGTTCACATTTCTTAGGGGTTAGTTTAACACTGTGCTCTTTGTAACACTGGAGGACAAGGTGGGTGTGTTCTGGGTGTTCATCAAAGTTCCTGCTGTGTACCAGGTTGTCGTCCAGGTACGGGAGGCAAATGGTATCTCTGAGGCCTGCCAGACAGTGTTCCATACTCCTCTGGAATTCTGTAGGCGCAGAGCTCAGGCCAAAAGGAATGCATGTCCACTGGTAGAGCCCCCAAGGGGTGAAGAAGGCGGTGAAAGTTTGGCTTTCTTCATCCAAGAATCCTTGGTGGTACGCCTTACCCTGGTCTAGAACTGAAAACCATGAGCTTCCACCCAGTGCATCTAACATGTCCTGAGTTCTTGGTATTGGATGGCGGTCTGGGACAGATTTGCCATTGAGCTCTCTAAAATCACAACAAAGACGAAGAGAACCATCTTTCTTGCGGATGCACACCACGGGAGATGACTAGGGTGATTGTGATGGTGTTATCCAACTTTTGTTGAGCAGTTCTTGCAAAAACTCTTGTACTTCGTTGTGAAGAAGTTTTGGTACCGACATGTAGATCTTTTTAACAGGATTCTTGACATGAAGGGTAATATGCATTTTTAGGAAAGGAATGCAGCCCACATTGTCATCACTGTCAAATGCAAATGCCTCACATTCCTCTCACAGCATCTTCCTCACAGCTGCTTGTTGACTTTCGGTCAAGTGTTGGAGGTCCACTGGTGGATCACATGACTTTGGTCTCTGTTGCTGAGCTTCTTGTGTCAGTCACTTAAGATTGAGCGACTTTGACACTGCATCCTTCTTCTTCTTGAGTCAGCTACTTTTGTCTGCATCCCTGCAGCATAAACAGTCTTTATTGGCTCAAGATGTCCAAGCACTTTACAGCTGTCTAGCAGAATGGTGTGGCCTGTGGTGTTAACAACTGGAATGGGTACGTACGGCACTTTTCTGTTTGGGATCTGCACCAGTGCATCACTGAACACTACGCCCTGTGTTGGTGGGTCAGCAACATTAGATTGAAAGAGCATGTCCTGTCCCCGAGCATGTGGACTAATGTGTGCCCGTACATGAACTGTGGTGACTTGATTCACTGCAGAGGTTCCAGTGGAGCATTCCTAGACCAAACTTTGCAAAGCAAGAATTTGGTCTAGTTCACTAGGCTACTACTTAAGCATATGGGTTTAAAATACTTAATAGCTTATCATGGCCTGTAGACAAAGGTCTAAAATTAGGACAGAGTAATACAAAATGCATACTTGATAAAAAAAACAATATAAAACGAACCACTTGAGTCTATCACCTTATTGGATAGGATATGAACCTTTTAATAATTTTATTAACTAATTTCCATTTTATTAAACTGCACTAGTTCCCATGAGAACAAGGCCCCTGGTCGGGGCTCTTTGTGGACAAATTAGTTATTTAGTCGCTCCCCACCACCACTATTTTACAAAGATGCAAAAAATAAAAAACGAGTGAGTTTATCTGATGGCATACAGACTTCTGGAGAATAACATCAAGCACTATCAACCAACTCACTGAGCTGCAGTATTTCTGTGGTCAGGTCTCTCTCCGAGTCCGCTCCACAAGCGGTCAGCCCACACAGCAGCCAGGCGCCGAAGCGGTCAGAGATGCGCCGGGCTGACCGCTGGCGAGAACCGGGTGGAAGAATGGAACACAGAAGTGTCCCTCTAAGAGCTCAGTCACATTTCAACCCATTTTTATGTTAAATGCACTGGGTTTTACCTTGGTGTTACCCATCGACATATACCCTATTAATTATTTTACCATATATTACATCTAAATTTCATGGTTAAACAGTACATGTTAAAATGATAGTTAGCTAGCTACTTTGATAAGCTCAGCTAGTCAGTGGCGGCTGGTGAAAAATATTTTTGGTGGGGCTGTGCTATTTTTTATTTTAAACAAACTTGTGCTTTCTGAGCTTTGTGCACAACTCCACTATTTCCTGAATTAAGCACAGCTCTTTTATTTCCTGTCTTACATCACTGGACAAACTGATTAATCCAGGTGTGTCTGACTTTTGGCACGCTGCCTTGCAGACCAAGGTTGAAAAATACTGCATTAAATTGCACATAAAATAACATGATCATAAATGGTAAATAGGCAATGCAAGAGGCAAGTAACAAAAACATTTTGTTTAATTTCAACATTTGAGTGAACACGAAAAATTATGAGCTGGTCACTGTTACAGTAATGGTAGTAAACACTGCTTACACCAGGGGTGTCAAACTCATTTCAGCTCAGGGGCCACATTGAGGGAAATCTAGTCCCAAGTGGGCCGGACCGGTAAATTAAATAGAAAACTTCAGATTGTTTTCTTTGTTTTAATACAATCAATATAAAACAAGGCTGGAGCCTGAGGACAGTGTAGTACAAGTACAACACCTGAAGTGTACTTGAAAATTAGAAAAACATAAAAAAAATCAATTAAAAAAAACATTCCTTAGTGATTCAAAGAGCTTACATATCACATGGCTAGATCAGTTTCATGCAACGCTTAAAGTATATTTGACTCATATTACTTAAAGGCACAGTCCGCAGGATGACGCAGTCAGGGTGAGGAGGAGGAGATTTTTAAATTCGAACGGCTGTTGCTCACTCCCCCGCCCTTCCTGAAAGAGCCGAAAGCCACGCCTCCCAATGTGCACGCGCAGGAAAAGCAGAGTCAACATCGGAGCATTGCTTCTTGTAATAGAGCTGAGCTAGTGTTAGCAATGGAGTTATCTGAGGTAAGAAAGTTGTATTTAACCAGCACATTAAACACTTACTGTTTACAAAAGGCATTTTATAAAGAATATCTATAAATATATTTATATTTTAAAATACCAGTAACAGTTGGCAATCTATATTGTAAATAAAATTAATCCTATCAAATTGTTAGCATTTTATTACAAGTAACTAGCTTATTTTTAATTGCTTTGCCATTCAAGATGGGATGAATATATCAAAGCATATAAATAATTTATGTGGAAATCATGAACAAACACTGCATTCTGTGTAGTCCTCCTATAATCATGGTTGTTTTCATAGGGTTTCTGTTTATTGTTGGTTTAGCCCAAATTTTGACTAGATGTAAACCTGATCTGAGTCAAAATTGATTAATATGCAAGAGTACTTTTTATATTAGTATAATTTTTTTTATTCTAATACAATTTAGAGTTCAGTGATTGAGGAATCCTCTGAGGAAGAGTTTGAACCTCCTATTGCATCCTCAAGACGTGGTGCAAAAAGGAGATGCCCACCATCATCTCAAAGCCATGGTGCATCCAGAGGCCGTGGTGTGTCTAGAGGCTGCGGTGCATCCAGAGGCCGAAGAAGTGTGAGACACTCAGCTGTGGACCTTGGAGATGAAGATCTCTCTCGAGTTTGTCTTTGTTCCGAGCGAATAGACTTTGAACGTGTAAGCATAACTGTTGCTGTAGCATCTCTTTCCACTTTTGTAGCAACACATACAGAACCTGAACCCTCAGCAGGCTATTGACATCCTTACCATGGTGCTGGACAGACACTGGTGTTCTCTTTGATGTACTTGCCCTCTCTGGTCCACCTGCCACAACACCTCCAACACCCAATCAACCTTCATGGTATGTATGGTCCCACTGCAGAGATATACCAACTGATTTGGAAAAGAAATGCTGCCAACAGCCTCCCCAGACATGTATTTCAACTGTACCACACATGTAGGAGTTTATTCTGCAAAATTCCCTGACCCCAATGGTAACTACACTGGTTTTATTCCAAGACGATTGTAAATAAATGTATATATTTGATATCTTACATAAGTTTGTTTTTATATATTTTTGTTTGATGCTCTAATAAAGTGTTCTAAAGCACAACTCTGTGTTGCATTTGTAAAAATACCATAAATTTTAAAACTCCTGCACAACAACAAAAAATTATGTCTACCTCCAACATTTTACATAAATTTTTAAATTATTAGTCCTTATTTCCCCAAAATATATCTTTATTTTCAAAAAAAAAAAAAACAGGAAACAAAAATAAAGAAGGTTTTGGGTTTTCTCTTGCCTCCCCCAACACCTATGTCTGTGGCAAAGTTTACCTGTAAATAAAAAATAAACTCAATTAGCAATGGACTATTGTGTGGAAGATGTAAGGCAGATAATGTTTTATTTTACCATCACAGCAAGTCCGTAGGTGTTGTAGAAGTTCCTCTGTTGATGGTGCAGGAACTCCGGACAGCAAACCGTAACGCCTATGATCCTCAGGCCTTAGCTTGTAGCGTCGAGGAAGACCTTTCTTGCTTGTCAAACGTCGGTCAGTTGCTTCTGGGATATTCCAGTCATGAACTGTATCCTCTATGTTAATTTCTTGCAGAGTCTCAAGTTGTAATGTTTTTTGTAATGCTGCTCCAGTCCTGTGAACAAAAGCTTTTTATTAACTATGCGCTATTGCAGTTTTATAGAATGTTAAACCAGTGGTTCCCAAACTTATTTAGCCGCGCACCCCCTTCTATGTCCCGACCATGTCGACGCACCCCCCAGCCCCCACATCAGGGCATGGCTATATATATATATATATATATATATATATATATATATATATATATATATATATATATATATATATATATATATATATATATATATATATATATATATATATATATATATCAGACGTCAAGCTAAACAGACAGGGTTAAAAAATGTGATCGACCTTTTTCCCCATCACTTTCATTTTTTAAATAGTAATTAATAAACATTCGATACCATTACGATTTCCTTTGATTTAATTTTAAATAAATATTTAGAGTGCCCAGGTAGAACATAAACAATGCAATTTAATGGTTTTCTTAAAGTAGGAACGTTTAACCTGTGCGTCCAGAGCGCTCTCCTTCCTTCTGCTCTGCGTAAACCTGAACTGGTCACCTACTTGTGCGTAATCAAATGTGTATAGGGGAAAATATGGAAAAGCCATGAGGTTCACTTTTGCCTCAGACCGACTCATTGCTGTTTTATGGTGTGACTGAATCTGCGATCCGCTGCCACACGGACTGGAATAACAAATGCTGCAGTAACAGGAGCTGTAGTCAGGTTCGGAGTCACTGGCTGGAGCGGACCCGACTTTAATACGTCATCCCAAAATAGAAGCTAATATCTTAATTTGACCTGGAATGAAAAATGTTATAAAACCTCTTAAAAGTTTTTATCACAAAGGAGGCAGCGCTGATTTCTGGGGCGCCGGAGTTTGCGCAGCGTGCGCTCTTACCCCCAAATTCCACTACCTCCGCTCCGGTCCGCCCCCACCCTCCGCAGCCGCTTGCTTCCGAACTCAATTTTTACTGGTACCCGCTCTACAATGGCTCCGCTCCGGTGCGGAGACCTGAGGTGGGCAAACAAGCATGCGCGGGATTTTCGAGATCTTGCGATACAGTCCGAGCAATAAACGCGGAAGTTAGATCCAAACACTCGTTGTGTGGGAGAAGCATCGAAATGAACTGTTTAATCTGCCTATCATTTGTGTTGAGAGATCAGCAGTGTTTGGATCAACAAAGTGTGACTACTTTGATAGGGGAAACTGTATTTATGGCTTACTTTTGTGCATTTAAACTTCAGCCGCCACTGATAGTTGTTAAAAGTTGTTAAACCTGTACATATGAAACAAAAAACGCCTTTTGTTTATCGATTTATTGTGAAAAACGCAAAGTGTGCTTGCTCCTTTTCCTGTTGGACGGTTGTGATTTCTGTCCATTTACTGCGGAGGTGCTCCGGCGTCTGGCTCCCTCTGTTCCGGCGTCCGGCGAAAATAGGATCGATTCTATTTTTGCCGGACGCCGGAACAGAGGGCGGCGCACGGCGCCACACTGCCGGAGCACGGCCACAGTAGTGGAATTGCTCTGATTGACTACAACGGGACCGATTTTGCTCCGGCATTCGTGTCGGAGCGGAGCGGAGGTAGTGGAATTTGGGGGTTATTGAATCTGCGTGTGTGTGCGCGCGCGCGCGCGCGGCACAACTCCATGAGCCGCTTCAGTCACCGCGCCTCGTTATTTGGCGCTATTTAAACCAATGTTGTAAAATGACTTCTGCCCAGCCCAGATGTGCTCACTTGTGCACCCGTGAGCCGTGGTTCCGCTGGCACGCGCCTGACCTCTGACAGACGCACTCTGAACTTCAGATCTCCGGCACGCTGTCAATAGCCTGAATGGGAAACATTTCTTATTTATTTAGTTACATCCACAATGTTCTGTGTGTGAGGTTTACAATGTCAGAACACCTGCATGAGACAGGGTGTTAATTACAATCTGCCAGAATGACTCACCACCTTCAGATTTCTCCAACACCGTTAAAAATGATCAAATACGGAACATATCGGCATGCGCAGGCCAGAGTGCTGAAGCTTGGCGCATTGTTATTATGAAGCTAGGGCACATGTGGAGGACACACACACGTGCGCGCAAAAATATACTTGTTTTCAATTATATTCATTGTGCCCACTTATGTTTTCTTAGGCCCGCCCACAAACGAGTTTCTGGCTACGCTAATGGTGACATATGACAGACTTCTCTGAGCTCCGCAGCCATTACACTTTTCACCTCGCGCACCCCCTAGCGGCAGCTCGCGCACCTCCGGGGGTGCGCGCACCACACTTTGGGAATCCCTGTGTTAAACGAAAGGAATTACCTTATGTGTATATAAGGTGTGTAGTCCTCATCACCGCTGTCATCAGTACCGCTGTCCATCTCGATGGTTTCGTCCTCCTCTGAAGACGAATCAACTTCTGTTTCTCTGTTTGGTGACCATGTGTCATCTGATGACTATCCTGAATATACACAATATAAAGTTTTTAGTATGGAAAATTAGACACATTTTATTAACATCTGAATACTTACACAGAGTTTTGAATATTGTTGAACTCTTCCTCGTCAATGTTTGCTTCAATTCCCACACAAGATAACCTAAAAAAGTAATTATTGTTTACTTTTCCTGACAAATGTGACAGCCAAATACAGATACAACCTTGTACTTACATTTGTGAAGATCCTTCTTTTTTAGTTTCACCTTGTTCCATCACCTCCTCCAAATTATCATCCCTATGAAAATAAAATACAAGCACAAGAATATGATTAGAATCAATACATATTTTGTCATTTTGAAGGTAATAGACCTCGTCTATTGGCCGTCATCATCACCCTCTCCTTATTTTTCTCACTCTACTTATTACGCATTTCTCTGTATCCACTGAATTCCTTCTTTACAAATAATTTCCTGTCTCTCTCTTTACATTTTAAAAACACAATTGTGTTATTTTTGTCTCATAAACTTTGAAATAAAAATATAATTTTTTAAAATATGTTTAATATTGTTGTTGTGAAGTGCCTCAAGAGTTTTATCTTGAGAGGCGCTATATAAAATGTAGTTTTACTATTTATTTCTATACATTTTTTATAGTAATTCATTATCCCATTTCTAGAATTTTTTTCAAAATAATCCACCACTAACTTAAAACAAACAGGCAAAATTATAATATTCCTGGTAGAGGTTTTTACGCAGCTATTTACCTTTCAGATGATTCTCCATGAATGCTAGACAGAGCTGGCACTGGTGTTGGAGAAATACACAGTTGGCGCTTCAATGGTGTAGATGTTGATGCTTCATATTTGGACTGATGACTGTAAAAAACAAAGCCCAAAAATTAGTGATCACAAGCTAAGCAAGTCTCCCCAGCCTTCACAGATTTTTGCACGAGCTGATTATCATTCCTTTTATTTTAATATGGAGTTTTCACGTAGGTAAGACCACAAACTCAGACGGTAATCTGTACACGTGGCCCACCCAGGTTAGCACAATATGTCTTTCAGTGCTAATGGAAACGTAAGGTTTTGGATACGTTCCTGATCAATCACACCTAATTCTAACTGCTGAATCATCTCCTCAGACTTCTACAAGTGCTACATGAGCTGCCGATTACTCGTTTTAATCAAACACGCAGCTCAGGCAAGTGTAAACACCTAATTCAGCTTTCAAGATGCTAACTGAACCCCGCTAACGGGGAAGTTATAAACAAGAGCTTAAAACAATATACTGATGTGGCCTATAGTTAAACGCCACACTAATCATTAGCTCCCATATAAACAAAAAACTAAAATCCCCTTTCGTTACTCAAACTTCTTCCAATATAGCATAAATAGTTCGACTAGCATCGATTCATGTCGACTTAGCATTCAAGCTAATGCTACATTAGCCAATAGGACACCAAGCATACAAAGCTTGTTTGCTCTATTACTTCTTTCAGTGAAAGAAAGATTATAAGTAAATTTATCCGAAAAACAATAGATAACTTACCTGTCTAAAAGATACTTTGCCAACTCTTCATCCGTTTTCAGGCCGTGTAGATCACGAAAATCTCTCCATCGTGTGTAAAACAATCTCCAATGTAAATTCTACTCGACTGTCTTAAACGTCTTACAGCCACTTTTGAAGAAGGGCTTTTAAACTTTTTAAATGTTTTTTGAGATGTGGAAGGCAGTCGAGGAATCGGTAATTTGGGGTTTTGTTGCTCCAAGTTTCTGCAGTAAGCCGAGTGAGGCGCGTGACACTATTGTGCACGCTGAGATCTGCTCGTGCTCGATGATTGACAGCTGCCCCCTGGTGGAAATGCAGCGCTATTGGTCAACGCGTTAGGCTTGCAGAAATATTGGCTGAGCTCTACAGGGCAGGGGAGGGACTTAGGAGAAAATTGAAATATTAAAGATTATTTACTTTTTTTAATAAAATTGGGTCAGATGGTCAAAATCAAACATTTTTAAAGTTATTCTACATTTAAATGTTGCAGACTGCCTTTAACATCTTTTAGCTTTCATTAGCCCATCAATATCAGAAGTCACATCCTGAGTCACAGCCAACTTCAGGATGTGATTAAAGTTCTTGTGTGAGCCTTGAGCGCAGCTTTGTTTTATTTATACTCATTACAGAGGAAACTTGCTCACAAAGATAAGTTTATTTTCACTCTACATTGTAAAGTATGAAAATAAAGTTTACACAACCATCTTTCGGGCCGGATTTAACCCGCTTGCGGGCCGGATCCGGCCCGCGGGCCGCATAATTGACACCCCTGACTTAGACAAAATGCCAGAAATTTACACTGTTAAATATTTCTGGAGTGTTGTGCTAAGGTCAACTTTATACAAAGATCAAGTGGATGCATTTGTGTGTGTGTGTGATACCTCATTTGTACAGAAATTTTGCCCTTCTGTCCTTCTGAGTGGCAAAGCTCTCGATGACCTTTTTATTGAAGTCAGGAATGTTTGTGACAAGCTTTTTTTCCATGGAGAGCATGGCAAGAGCATTCAGCTCATCCTGTGTCATGGTGTTCCTCAGGAAAGTCTTAATCCTCTTTAAAGTAGAAAAGCACCTCTCTGATTCGGCTGTGGTCATGGGTGTGGCGACAAGAATCTTCAAAAGAGTGACAGTCTCTGTGAACGTGCTTTGAAGATTGTTCTCCATGAAAAACTGGAAGAGAGTCAGTGCACCATTGCAAGCCCTGAACTCATGGTTCTCATAGATGAGGGATAGCTCTGTTCTGAGCTTAGCTTTGTTCAGCATGGGGTAGGCCTCTACAGCGGTCGCCAGTGCTGCATCTGGGAACTGTGCTGTGTGTTGCACAAACAAGTCACTTTGTAGCAGAGTGGCAGTAACGAGGTGCTTGGTAAAAGAGAATCGCTCTTTTGTATGGCTCAGGATGGTGTCACAAACCTGTCATATGATAAATAAAAAACAACAAAGTACATAGGAAACACTTTCATAGGAAATAATGTCATCAGTATCCTCTTACAAATGTCATATTTCCCAGTTTTTGGGACAATAAAACATTTCTGATTCTCAATCAGATGTTTTCACATTGGAAGTAAAAACATCTAATTGAGAATCAGAAATGTTTTATTGTCCCAAATGCTGGTAAATTTGTTTGCTGCAGCAGAAGTGTAACAAGTAAAATGGAATCAGATTGATGTATGTACAAATTTACATGAAATACACATTTACATGATTAAATATGTATAATAAGTATGTGTGTTGAAATGAGTTTTTACAGTTATTGCACATTACACAATGTACATGTTATTAAACAAATGTCCCTGTTTGTGGGACAACCAAGGATTTCTGATTCTGATTGTCTTGTTCACAGAAATGTAATGTACAGCTTACCTCTGCACCCAGCTGCTGTTGTTCTCCCTGTCCAAAGGTCCTCCGTTTCTTCCGTTTCCCTCATCGAGCTGCATGGCAATGTTAGCTCTGCCTAGCATGGCTAGCTTCACCGTGTTGTCCATGTGTGCCCGGGATGACTCGTTTCACCTTCTCAGAAAAATGTTTCATGTCTGTAACTCCCGACACAATCCATGCCTTATCTGTCCCAGTCGTTTTGAATAACAAACACAGAAAGCAAAATAAAGCATTAGCGTGATTGCATCCAGCTAGCCACGTCTCCCTGGTGTACCAATTTCGGGAGAAGCCTCGTGTGTACAGTTTACCCTTCTCCTTGTCCTGCTGGCTTATCTTTACTTCGGGCTGATCTGGTCCAAGCTCTTTGACATTAAGATTTTCAACCATTGTTCTCCTCTCGAACAGATACTGGAGAAGAGACTGAACTGAATTCAGTGTCTGCTGAGATCCGGTATCCATGCTCGTTGTAGGCGCACTCTTGTCCATCACGGCATCTGCGTCACCACCAAATAAATACCTTGCTCGAGTCGAGCTCAACCCGAAAACCAAAGAACAGCCTTGGCAGTAGCTCTATCGCCCTTCGGGCTTCCGAATCGACTACGCTGATTGGATGCATTCCCATTCCTATGCGTTTGATTTTCTTGTCAGCAATTGGCTGGCTGCTTCACTGCTGTATGGGTGATCTTTCTGTCACCTCCACCGCTCGACAGGGAGCTTCTCACCAATGATATAGACATGCAGTATATGTATGATTTGTTTTTGTTACAAAACACACAATTAACTTAGAATATGTGATTATTGTTCATTTTATTTATTTATTTTTTTAAATAATAATTTAAAACACCGTGGAAAACTGGGGGGCGGCGCCCTATCGCCCTCTAGTGGCCAGCCGCCACTGCAGCTAGTGCAAAAGCGGCAGTGACCTAAATATATATAAAATATAATTTTACTTACCGAAAAAAATGAAGTGGAGACTTCTTGGACGCTCTATTAGTGCAATTAATACCACAGCAAGTAATTTTGTCCAACAATTGCACAAATAATATCCAAAAAAGAATACACAAACGCTACAACTACTGGTCTAAGTTCAGAGACTCAAATCGCGGAACAGTTTTCAGGCGAGACCGAGGCTCTACTGAGGCCTTTCCACGGAGCTAGCTCTGTGGTCACGTGGGTCTGGGGCGGCGGTCACGTGGGTATGATGCTCATTAATTATACAGAATTTTAGGCATTTAATACACCCCCCTCAGAGTTTTCATGAGTGTAAACTAGATCATTTAAACCAAAAACATGTGTTGGTACCAGGCTGTAAACATGTTTATTTCTGCTGTGAAATTGGTATTTTTAACATGGGAGTCAATGAGAATTTGCTCGTTTCTGACACCAGCCCCCAGCAGAGGAGGGTGGAACTGCAATTTATTTCACTTCCGCATTTGCCTCAATTTCTGTCCTGCATTGTGGGGGCTTGACTGAGACACACAAAGCATTGTACATTTCTCCAGACTTTTCCTGAAAACACACAGTCCAGTTAAGTTCTACAGGCAACTGAATGGATGGTACAAAATCCCATTAAAACAAAAAATAAAGGATTAGCACCTTCCTAGAACTCCTCCATGTGCTACCTAGCTCACCCTGAATCTGGTTCTAGCTTAGCATTACAGCTTACACCAACCGCTCTTAATAATGCACTTATAATCCAGTCCATATGGGCTCTAGCCACAAGCTAGTGTTTTACTGCGTTTCTGAACATTTTCCCGCGACTCGCATACCTCAGTTCTACCTCTAAACCTATTAACCCATTCTCAGTTTTCCCGCTCCGGACTATGAGTCCGCCATTTTATTCCCATGAAAAGGAAAAATAGTTTTACAGACGCCTAGAAGACGATTTTGCGGTTCAGCTTAGCAAAAGTTACTCTCTAAGGCACAGACACACTATCACTAATGTTTACTATTGCTCCTTTACAGTTCATAACCCAGCTTACCTGCAGAAACAGAGGGCAACAAAGTTAACCGGAGCAACTCGGTGTGCAGCCTGCTCCCTCACTATGTTCTGACTTCTTCTGCGGGAGCGTCAGCTACTGCTGCACAAGGCACCGAGCGCCCTCTGCTGGCCAGCTCTGTAATTATTGCTCAGACTGCAGAATAGACTACTAATAGTTTTTATCAAAGTTACATTACCAACTATAGAAATAAAATGGGGGGCTACTATTTAACCAAGGCATCTATATTAAAGTGTCACATAATAATAATAATAATAATAATAATAACTAATAATAATGTTCATTTAACTTATTCAGTGACCATAAGCACATTTCATATTAATTCAGACAGAGTCAAGTATATAGTTTATAAAAATGAATTTATTTATATTTCTCTAAACTAATGATTATAAGAATCAAGGTATGAATGATGATGTAATGTAATGGAAATGAAGTGATTTAAAGTGAGGTGTGGAATAATGTAATGGAAGCTAGATGTTTTAGCAAAACCTTTCTTAAATATCTAAGAGACTTTGTGGAGTCTGGGTTGTAAAAGAATTTGGCTGTATGTTTGGTAAGCTTGAGATTTGTTAATAAAACCATCCGACGCAGTCTGCTGAGTCGACACCCTTTGTGTAGAGATCCTCATTCAGATTCAGGGGGTCACGAGGTCAAGAAGACATGGACCTCGAGGTACCAGGAACCCGTAGATTAGCTCCGTAATGACCCTTCTAGTCTTGAGAGATCTCCAGGTCACAACAGGCAGTTGGAATGCTTCATGCTTTCGTTCTTTTTTAAACACAGAAACAGTTTTGTTTACCTGTTTGTAGCTACGGTTTCGCCGACAGCTGCCGGCTTCTTCAGGCTGACGCTGATGGTGGCGCGTCACTTCCTTCTCCGTTTATCTGCGGGCAGCAGAGGACGTTGTCGCCCTCTACTGCCCGCTCTCCCCTCTCCGACGATGCAGTCCCATGCGTGGTCCAGCGTGTAAACTCCGTCGTCCCTGTTCATGGTCCCACATCCACGTCTCCTTATCTCTATTGCTTCCTTGATCCATCTTTTGTATTTTTGTTGTTCGGTGGTTATGATCCGTGTGCTGTCCCAGTCCATTATATGGTTTTCTCTTAAGCAATGATCTGTTACGGCTGACTTTTTTATTGTGCTTTCTGCTTCTTCTTTTGCTGCTCTTGTGTGTTTACGATTTGCCTCTTTCTCGCACTCCTTTCTGTGTTCTATTGTCCGTGTATTGAGTTGGCGTCCGGTTTCTCCTATGTATGTTTTATTGCATATTTTGCATGGGATTTCGTAGATGACTCCACATTTTTGTCCAGCTGATATTTTGTCTTTTGGGTGTACTAATCTGTTTCTAACTGTTGTGTATGGCTTTGTTGGTGTGTTTATGTTGTGTTTTTTCATTGTTGCTCTTATTTTTTCCGTTATGCCTCTGATGTATGGTAGGGTTATCACTGGTTTTGGTTCTTGTCTTTCTGGGTTTCTGATTCTTTTTTTGGGTTGTTCTTTGCTTTCTGTTTTTGTTTGTTGTTTTCCTTTGTTTATTGCCCATGTCGGGTATCTGCAGGTCTTTAAAGCGTGTTGTATGTGTTTGTCCTCTTGTTTACGGTCTCTCTCTTCTGTTATTATGTTTGCTCGGTGATATAATGTTCTGATTACTGACATTTTGTGTATGGTGGGGTGTTCTGATGTCCATAATAGATATTGGTCTGTGTGTGTTGGTTTCCTGTATGTGTTTATGTTTAGGGTCCCGTCGGTCTGCCTGGTGATTTTCATGTCCATAAATGCTATGCTGCCTTCTGTTTCTAACTCATAAGTGAAGCCGGCAGCTGTCGGCGAAACCGTAGCTACAAACAGGTAAACAAAACTGTTTCTGTGTTTAAAAAAGAACGAAAGCATGGATTTACAAAGACACAGCAAGAACACACCTAAGAAGTTGGAATGCTTGTTTGTGTCTGAGGTGTGGAGTAGCTCTTTAAAGAGCCATTGTGTCTGTAATCACTTACAGCATTGCAGAGAGGCTTTGACATGATGTCAAAAGAGAAGATGGCTTCAAAATGCTTTTTCCACCGATTTGGCCAAATCGGAAGTCAGCTGGAAACTGAACTAATTGGGAAGTAATTTCTGTTTCATTAAAATAATTTTGTTGATAAATATTGCAAATTAGAATTTGACACGTTTGAGAACATTATCAAAACTTTACCTCAGAAGTCACTCCTTCAGTCAGGTCCTCAGGGAGGTTTTTGTGTGATTGAGAATGTTTTAAACACTTATGTGAAGAGAATGTTTCTTATGTCACGAGTTTGTTCAGGAGGAAGTTAGGACCCATGATGCAGAGAACCAGACGGACGAGGCAGGGGTGGAAGATGAAATAAAATCCTTTATTTTGGGGTAATCCAAAGGCAGGGAGCCAAAAACCAAAAAGACTAAATCAGAGATGATAAACACTAGAAGCTAGAGACATTAGAAGCACTGGAGACACTAGAGATCAACGAGACAAGTCTGACAGAAACAATGGACCGACAAAATATTGAGACACAGACAGGGTTATATACATTGGGGAGGATGAGAGGGAGATGAACTGCAGGTGTGTGGGGAGAGAGAGAGCAGGTGAACTCAATTACTAATCAGGGAGGAAACTAACATGACCTAACAATAAAACCTAAAGACAAGAAGAGCAGGAAACATAAATAATCTATGGCCTAGTCAACACGTAGCCGGGTTTTTTTTAACGAATATCCGCCCCTCCAAAAACTTGCATCCACACCACCTCGTTTAAAAAAAAACTCTGTCCACACGTACCCGGATAAATACGTTGTTAAGGACATGCCAGACCTGTAGGCGGCAGTACTTCCCCCGAATTGGATCCAGTCAGCGTAACTTTTGTCTTGTTGCTTACATTCAACAAAACATGAAACATGGCACCCAACTCATTTATATGGACCGATAAAGAGGTAGAGTTGCTCTTAAATGTCGTTTTGGAGTGTAAAGTCAACAACACCCAAGAAGGTATCGACTGGGAATCTTGCCAAAGCAAGTATGCGGACATAATGACCCTGTTTTTAGAGCAGTATCCCACGGAGACCTCCACAGACTTTCCACTTGGAGAGGGAGGTCTTACACGGGCTAGCCTAACCACGAAAATAAAGGCAATTAGGACCGAATATCGGCTGGCCGTTGACAGTGGACGGAGAAGCGGGTTTGGAAGAGTCGTTCTTTACTTTGACTTGTGTGAACAAATCTGGGGTGGTTCGCCTGCCACAACAACCATGTCATCTGGCATAGAAACAACTGACCTGGATGACAGCCTACCTGTCCCTTCACCTTCTACGTCTTCCTCCTGTACCATGGAGCCATCTGACAATGAGCAGGAGAGCAGTAGGACAACCGCAATGAAACAGAGGCGAGACCTACTGCAGGTATGTATTTATTTGGTGTCGTTTGTCAAGTAAAACATAAATCAACAGCAATATATTGGGCTTATTTATAAGTGACAAAACGTGGGTTTGTTTTTATTATAACAGGTAAAAATTCGATTTGGAAAGTACAGATTTAGCCTAGAACTTACATAATGAGTTTGCTCACAAAATATTTAAATTTCCAAAATCATCTAACAAGCTAAACATTTATTTACATAACTTAACATATAATTAAGCCATACATTAAAGACAGTGACCAATTATTTGCCATAATGTCACATCCTGGAGGTTCAGAGGGAATCAATTGTTGATAATGTTTCATCCTTGTTTTTCTCCTTTTATCAAGGCAAAACTGAGGGGACACCGGCATGACCGTCTAAAGAGAAAGTTACCAGATGAGACCCAGTGGCTCAATGCACTTGAGGAGGACAAACGTGCAAAGAAGAAATTGATTGACCTTCTGGAAAAATCTGAAAAACAAGCATCTTACAAATGCATTAGAAATGCTCACCACATCTATTGCTGAAAGCTTTTCTCTTCTTAGACAAGTTGTGCAGCCTCCTCCTGCACAATCTTCACATTACATGCCATATGAAGCAAGAGGGCACATATATGCACATACCATCCTGTTGGGGTTATTAGGTAGCGAACATTTAGTAATTAATTAATTACTTTTGGATTCTTCAATAAATTCTGTAAATATGGGAATATTTACTGATTTATTAATTAATTAAGATATTCTTAAGTATATACGGGGCACCATTCCCTTCAAACGGGAAAAATTGAATCCAAAACTCTTATCAGTCTTTCTTGAAGTTCGTAGAATCCTTGGAGCAGAGACTTCTCTTCGACACAACAAAGCTACTGGAGACGAAAATCTGAATTTTATAACGTTTAATTAACAATTTGTCAAATGAATAAACAGTGGCATAAATGAATAATAACCATGTGATATAATAAAAGGATGTATATTCAAAATAATGTTCAAGGTGTTTTGTGTGTATGTATGTGTGTGTGTGTTTCTAAAATGGAGTCTGTATGCAAGATGGCTGACCCCTTTGTCTGGCTAAAGTGTGGGTGGCAACTTGCACTTTAACTTCCAAGGCACTTAGAATCATAAGTAACTTAACCTTAAATTCACTCAAAACATTTCAAAGGATCATGAAACAACACAAAAGATTAATCACGAATAATATCTTTTAGTTTAACCACGTGGCCAAGCAGAAAACATTTAAAGATACCAAACAATGATCAATAAGCAGTTTATTCTTTCACAATGACCCGACGGACGTGTTTGGGAACGAAAGAGGAAAACACGAAGCTACTTTTTAAGCAATAGCTCGGTTTTATTGCTTATTCTGGACTATAGAGGAAACGGGAGAAGAAAAGGAGAGAGAGAGATGAGTTTTCTGATCACCAGAACAGCAAGGCGTCCCCGCTGTTTGATTTGACGGTTCTCCGTGTTTCTCCGCAGTTTGGCGTCGTCCGTCGGTTTGATGCTTTCTCCGTTGTTTTGGCCCCACGAGTGTTCCTACAACGGGCTGGACACAAAGAGAACGAAGTTTCTTTTGGGCTGAGTTTGACAACTTACAGCGTCTCTGAGAGCTGGATAGAGCTCCGCTCGTTCCCAGTCAGGTCCTGATGGAGTTGGATTGTAGTTTCCAGCAGTTCCGTGGGCTCAACTTGGGCACTTAGAGCTTCTGCGTGCTCAAGGGAGTCGGAGCGTTCGACAAGCGTGTCCTTACCGCCAGGTATCCTGGGCAAAAGAACGAGGTTCCTTTGTCTTTCCTGATGATTTATAGTCTGAGTTCGCGGGAAAGCTCTGTGACTCCCACACAAGCACAGAATGTGTTTCTGGTATTAGGCGGTGATGTCATCACAATGCTTCCATGTGCAAAGCATCATGGGAAATGAAGTTTCTTGGCGCTGATGTGATTATTTGCTTTTCAAAGCAATTTAAGCACAGTCATTTTGGAGAAAATCACTGCATAGTAATTTCCTCATGAGGTCAGACCCTCAATATTCCCCCTTTTGGTTTCGGGGATTGCGCCCAAAGCTCGATCGTCGGAAGCACAGATGGGTTTGTCCCTCATGAACGTAGGTCGACTTGATTGTCGGAAGCACAGGTGGGTTTGTCCCTTAGGACGTTGGTCTCCTTGGACCTCCTTGAAGGAGGAAGGTCGGTGGGCGGATAACTCCACAAGGGGACACAAAGGCATCTCACCGCCGGCCATACAGTTCAGTTTATGGAGCACGCGGTGATGTACGAGGTCCATAGTTCGCAAACGCGCATTGACCTATGTGGTCCCAAGATTCCCCCCTTTTTGGTCCAAAGGGTGGATCAGGACAGTCTTTGGGCTAAAACAAGGACCATAAAACTAAGAGGTACTACAATGTGCTGGTGCGTCAGACAGAGTCATTGACAGACTGAGCTGGGCCGGCACATAACCACTAGTTAATATGTGACCAAGTACGAAACAAAAATACAGAAAACCCAAAAAAAAAAAAAAATAAATAAATAAAAAAATAACATCCAAGAAAATTCATAGCAACCTTGAGGTCTCATACAATACATTCTTAGGTCATACATTCAGTGTGTAGCTTATAAAGAATGTGACATAATGCAACACTCAGATAAAAATGTGAGGTAGACTAAAGTGAGAACTACCTGTAGGGTTACAAAATAACAAAGAAAATGTTGCTCACCCCCTTTAGACAGGTGTGGTACATTCACGCTTGGAGTCTCCCCGAACGCGGTTACGAGGCACACCGTAGGTGAGCAAGTGCATCTTATCTTGGAGTTTCTTAACACGCCTGTAGGCGGAATAAGCAATCACGGCCGTGATGAGCCATCCCATCCCCAGGGCGACCAATGTGCAGATTAAGGTCATATAATCTGTGTCAATGTAGCGTCTTGGGCGTCAAAGTAAGTTCACGCGGGGTTTGTGTGAACTTAACAAATTTGGTTCCTTCAATCAGTAATTGTTGGTCAATTTCTAAATCGAAGGCAAAGTTATAACCCTGGAAAGCGTCCATGATCTCAATCTCTGAGTCATGCTGTTCGAGGTTGAGATGATGGAGTGCCAGGTTTCTAGTTCAAAGTGGAAATGCCTACCGTCCTTTCAAATACCAAAGTTTAGCATAGACTTAAGCCTATAGATGTGAGGTGTCACAATTATGGGAACATGTAACAGGAAACCGAGTTCTAATTTTCTGCATCAACGTGAATGGGAATTGCACTACCTAGGCTGTACGCTAGGTGGATTTGTGAAAGGTGGACAGTAGAGGGGTAGCAGCTGTCAAGCTAACTTTGAGCAGGTCCAGTGGTACCAAGTACGGGGAAATACGACTTTCAACCAAGCTGTCCAGCGTGGAACTTACTTCCCTGAGCAGGTCCTGCATCAAATCTCTCACCACTCGTGTGTACACAATATCCTGATGTATGGTTTCAGACAAAGTCTCGATTGCACGTAGAGATTCATTAATCAGAACATAGTGTAGGTTGACAGGTACCAGAGTACCCTGTAAGGTTTTAGTAAGTACTTCCTGTTAGCGTTCTAGGAGGAGTTTCTCTTGGTTAGTGAAAGGGATGGCGGGGGGGGGGGGGGGGGGGGGGGGGCTGGTCTTTGTCGGTTAGTACATGTTAGTGGGTTAAACGTGCACTTTCCCCCCTTTCCATTTCCATGCATAGAACTATGTAGAGACTACGTCTACCTCCTGCGGGGAGTCTGTTCTCTGTACCCGCGGGGACGGTTTGACGTAGGGTTTGATTTGGTTTGCATGCACCCATTTGTAGACAGGCTCCTGTCTCGCTCTGGTGATGCGTAACCTGTATGCAACTGGAGAGAGTTTTGCCACGATCTCAAATGGTCCTGACCAGCAGGGCAGGAACTTCTTAGCTTTGCGTGCCAGTTGGGCGAACCGAAAGTAGAATACTTTGTCACCCACCTCGTATTCGCGGCTGGTTGTCTTTTGGTCGTAGTAGGCTTTTGCGCCTTCTACGTTGGCCTCCAGTTTCTTCTGAGCGTGCGCGAACGTAGCTCTGAGGTGTGTTTTCAAGTCTGCCACATACTGATGAGCGGTATAGGCAGTGGCAACACTGACATCCTCTGGGTGATACAGGAGGTGCAGTGGTAGAGTCATCAGTCTGCCGGTCATCATCTCAAAGGGCGTAACCCCCGTGGATCGCTGGGGAGTGGACCGTATGGCCATCAGGACCAGAGGGAGCTTAACGTCCCAGTCCTTCCCAGTGGAGCAGACGTACTTTTTGAGCATAGAGACGACCGTGCAGTTCATCCGTTCGACCTGTCCGGATGACTGTGGGTGATAGGGGAGGTGGAATCTCACTTCCACTCCCAGAAGTTCAAACAGGGACGTCATTACACTGGATGTGAAATGAGTTCCTCGGTCAGAGTCAATGCAGAGTGGAAGTCCCCATCGACTGAAAACGTGGTTAATCAGCAGTACAGCGGTTGTGACGGCTGTATCGTTTGGCGCTGGAAGGCACTCAACCCACTTTGTGAAACTGCAAGTTACAGTTAGCATATATTTGTTTCCTATTGCCGATTTGGGAACCGGTCCAACCCAGTCGATCTGCAGGTGGGACCAAGGGAAGGTTATTCCTCTGCGTTGCAGTGGTGCTCTAGCAAGCGGCTGGGAGGGTTGAAACTGGGCACAGATGAGGCAGCCTTGGACATAGCTGTGTACGTCCTTGGACATCGACGGCCAATATGCTACTTCTGTCAGTGACGCGAGGGTAGCTTTTGCTCCGCGGTGACCTCCAACCGGAGTGTCGTGGGCGTAGGCAAGCATCACTCCTCTGTGGTCGAGTGGAACAACCCAGCGCGGCGGGCTGTGATCGTCACGCATGTAAACTAACAAATCGTTTTGTAGTTTCAGATGCGCGAGTTGACGATGCAGGGTTACCAAATCTCGGCTTGCGCCAGTAGGTGGTGACGGTTGTTCAGGCATCGGGCCCTTTTGGAGAAGCTCGCGGATGAGCTTCAGGTCAGAATCTTGTTCCTGCATGGTGACTAGGTCCGCGTCATGTGGTTGTCTGCCTAGAAACACGGGTACCCCAATGTTCTGAGGTTCGTCTGCCTGTTTAGCATGGCGACGAGTAATCGCGCAGACCTCGTGAACGGCCTTGGGTGGAAGCCACTCGTCTTTGAATTCCCAGCAGGTTCCCTGGTCAGCACCGAGCTTAGCATGGCGGTCTGCTTCGTCATTACCATCTTTCTCCGGACCTAGGGTCCTGGAGTGACCTTTGACCATTTTTCCAGTAGACCATTATGCCTTTCTCAGTGGTGAGCAGATCACATGCTAGGAATAACTCCGAGTGTTTCACGTCTCTGTTCCTGGCGTTTTTCATGTGGTTCTCCTTCCACATGGGGAAGTGAGAAATGAAGCTGTGTCTAGCGTAGTTTGAATCAGAGCAAAGGACGATTTGAGTGATGTCCAAGGCTGCCGCCTGCTGGAGGGTTATCAACACTGCAGCAATTTCGGCATACTGACTAGACTTTTGGCCCAACCGGTAGTGATTTGGTTGCTTAGTGTCACAGTCCACCCAAACGACTCCAACCCCAGCACGGAGCTGGCCTTCGTGAAGGTAGGCGCATCCGTCAGTGTAAACTTTCAGAAGCCCTTGGCAAACATTCTCATCAAAGTAGAGATGATTGGATGCGGTTGGGTAGACTGCGGCAGGTGTGTCCAGGGGGCCCCTGACGGAGTCAGAGTCACAGTGCTGACAGCCTGCTAGCCCTTGTCCTAGTGCTAGCTTGGTGTTCTGACCATACTTGACCTCAATGTTGTATACTTGGAGCACCATCATCCACGTCGCAATGCGGCTGTTTGACACTCTTCCTTCGCGCAGACGCTGGCTGTTTAGGAAGGTGACAGGCTGATGACACGTTTCAATGATCACTTTCTGTCCACCGATGTAACTACGAAAGTGTTCGATGGCCCAGACTGTAGAGAGGAGAGCTCTCTCGCAGTCTGAGAACTGGAGTTCCACCTTGCTCAGAGGCTTGCTGGCGTATGCCACAACTCTCATGTCCTGGTCGTGTTTCTGCTTCAAAGCAGCGCTCAGGCAGTGAGAGGAGAAAGTAGCCTCTATGTAGAACTCTTTATCCTTGTCTGGGTAAGCCAGACAGGGTGCGGACGCCAACTTCTGTTTTAGGAACTGGAAGGAGAGTTCTTGGGGTCTGTCCCACACGAAAGGTGTGTCGTTCCGAAGCAGCTCAGTGAGGGGCCTCGCTGTCTCAGCGTACTCCTCAATGAACTGCCTGGAGTAGTTGCAGACTCCGAGGAAGCTCCTGAGTTCAGTCAGATTAGCTGGGGTTTTGATGTCCTGAATGGCTCTAATGCGTCCCGCTTGGGGCTCAACTCCATTAGGGCCAACCAGCAGTCCAACATACTCCACTTTGGTTCGACACCACTGTCCCTTGAGAATCGCCAATTTAGCTCCGGCGTCAGCGAGCTGTTGCAGCACGTGACGGAGTTCGGCCAGGTGCTCCTCGAAGGTTCGACTCCTCATCAAGATGTCATCGACATATATGAGGTTCCCTCTGGAAGCAGCATCTGACATGGCTTTGTGGAGGAAGATGTTGAACTCGGCAGGTGAGTTAGAGTAGCCAAAGGGGCAGCGGTTCCAAGTATATTGGCGATTTCCAAAGGAGAAAGCAAGTTTATACTGGTCCGCCGGCTCAACCTTCATGGTCCAGAAGCCGTTGGCTACGTCAACCGTAGAGAAGAAACGAGCATCTCTGACTCTGGCTAGCTCTTGATCTAAATGGATCATAGGCCACCTGGAGAGAGGTACTTGTTTGTTCAGTGCACGATAGTCTATGGTGAGACGCGATTTCCCAGTCGGTTTCAGAACCGGCCAGATGGGAGAGTTGTAAGTGGAGTTACACTCTCTGATGATGTTTTTCTCCTTCAGCTGATCGAGGATCTCCTGGATCGACTCATAAGCAGCGAGGGGAATCTTGTACTGACGTACAAAAGTAGGAGGGGCATTCGGGTTCGTCGGAATGCGAACCGTGTGCAGGTTTGTGAGTCCACAGTCCAGGGAGTCCCTGGATAAGATGGACTGAAACTCATAGAACAGGCTTCTAAGCGCTGCTCTCTGCTCCTCTGACTCCAGCGCATCCGCTTTGTCAAGCTGCTGGCTGACTTCGGCCTCGAAGCCGTCATAAGGTTCAGAGGAGGAGGGTCTCTGGTGTTCCGAGCTTTCAACCGGTGACTCAGAGGGTTGAGTATTTATTGCAAAAACCGTTAGACACTGACCTCCGTCAGTATCTAAGGTTGCACTGCAAATGGGTTCCTCAGGAAGGGCTTCATGCCGCTTGATGGTAATCATTTGTGAGGGGAAAGTACTGAATGTGTCTGCACCAATCTGTCTGTCGTTCACGAACAAGGGAAGTTGTCCGATCACGGGGACTGAAAGTTCGAAGTCATGGAATGAGCTATCTATCAGCATGCCCAAGGGCTTTCCGGCCGGCATGTGAATAGGACTCCGGGTCGGATTTTCGACCAACAAGTAGGCAGAACGATTGTTCAGCTCCAAGAGTGGCGTGCCACAGACGGCTAAGTTGAGCTCCAAGAAGTGTGGTGATGGCTGGAAGAAGGCCTGTGTGCCTGGCAGCTTCTGATTCTTCATCAGAGTCAGACGAACAGGCACCCCTTTGACCAGTGGGGGCAGAACCGTGCTGGCTTCAACCACTGCAAGGCAGGCCTGTGGAATGGTCTGACCGGACAGCAAGTGTTCATGGCCTTCTGAGCGAGGCTCAGAGGATGGTGTTGCCCGGGCCCAAAGGACTTGATTGCAAGTGTCCAGCTGGGCACCGAGTCGAACCAGCAGATCTGCTCCAATGAGTGCAGGTGGATCAAGCTGTGGTATGATGCTGAATGTATGTGTGAGCTGTCTTGCTCCAAGCTGGATAGTCAGGGAGCAGACCTCTGGCGCTTTCAGGAGCCTCTGCGGCCAAGTAGCTGACAAGAGCCGGTGGCTACGTGTCACGCTGACCAGCAGGGGGTCCTTCTGACGCAGGTGTTCAAACGTCTGCTGGCTGATGGCTGACTTTTCTGACCAAAGAGCAAGGCCAGCATCTAAGATGTGGGTGCAGTTGATGGTAAGACCACCAACTATGTGTGGTGCATATGGCTGCAGGCTGACGTTCTTCAGCGAGCAGAGAAAAGATGAATGTGTGCAGAGCGGAGTTCCAGGAGCGGTTTCATGCCTTTGCAGGCGGTCATCGTCTGTGGGAGCCGTAGGGAGGGGCATGACCTTGGAACAAGGGTTTTGCGGCTCACTTAGGCTGACTTCAAGAATGGAGGATGGTCGGCTGCTATCCGGGTTCCAGGGCTTAGGTGTGTCCACCTGGGCCCACAGTTGACCCTTCTGGCAGTCGATGAGGGGAGCTAGACGTTCAAGCAGGTCCTGACCAATGAGAAGTGGTTCAGTGTCTAGCTGGCAGACATAAAACGGGTGAACCAGAGTCATGTCTTGGAAGGTGATGTCCAGCCACGCCCGGTGAGTGATACACTCCCAGGTCTGGGTGTAGCTGGTGATTTTCAGGTCACAGGGTTCTACCTGGACTGGTTTCCCAAGCGACTGCATGGTGTCAGACACGCAATGGAACAGTGTGGAGCACATCAGGGTGATTTCTGAGCCGGTATCCAGCAGAGCATCAACCTGTATGCATCCACCTACGTTGGTGCTACAGTACAAATGGCGAGCATGATCAAGGTTTGTTAAGTCACCAAGGAACTTCAGAAATTTAGTATCAGGTTTCTCTGGGGGGTAGATTTCAGGAGACTCCTGTGATCTACCCGTAGTGTTCCCCCAGCTGATCAGGTAGGTCCTGGCCACGCTAGGGGGTTGAGCCACGCCTAGTCATGCGGACGTTGGCTCTGGGTCTGGCTTCTTAGAAGAAGACTTTGGTGCAGGGGTCTCTTCTGCAGATCTCAGCTGTTCCTTCTGTTTAGCCAGAAACTGCTGAAACATCTCCTGGACGTCGGCTTTAGTCAAGTACTCACCTGCGGACTCGCATTCGGGACCTACCTGTTGGCGGCGCTCCTTAAACCTTCCACTGTTCCGACCTGCCTGCCGTTGGTTTTGGTTGGGTCACTTCCTGTCTGATTGTCCAGACCTAGGCGGCCAATCAGCACCCCCCTTCCCCTGTTGAGGAGATTGGGACTGCTCTCGCGGTTTAACAGGTCTAGGTTTAGCAGATTTTGGCTTAGTGGGTGGAGCTTCTGTGCCTTCGAGCTCCAAACGCGGTTCGGCATTGGGAGCTAGGTGCATGACGCGGTGATGTGCGTCAGGCTTTTGGGGATTTCCGCTGGCTTCCCAAGCCTGTTGGGCGTACCTCCTAATCTCCTGAGTTGTCAGTTTTTTCATCCGACAATACATTGAGACTTCGGATCGAACACACTCGTGCAGGTTGTGAATGAACAGGGATCTGAAGGCAGGGTCTTCCTCGAGCCCAGGGCCGTTTCGACCTTGGAAATAAGCACTTTTGAGTCGGCGATAATACTCTCTGGGGGGTTCGTTCCTCCCGTGTTTGATGGAGAAGGCCCCCATTGTAGCTGACGCAGAGTCTGCATATGTGGCGTATTCATCTCTCAACGCTCGGCAGAGCGAGGAGTACCGATCTCGAATGTCAGATGGTAGAGTTTCCATGAAACCGTGCACCGTTCTAGATGTGGTTTTCCAAATTAGCTTGAGCTTTACCCTTGAAGAGGGTGATGGAAGATCAAGCAGACAACGTTCTATCTCCCTGAGATAATCGTCGACATTGGATTCACCGGTGTTAGGATCAAAACGTTCTATGTCTTTAGCTAGCGATTCAATTTGACGTACACGGAGCCCTGACTCACGGTACGGCGCGTCATCCTCTGACTCTGACCCACGGTCTGTCTCAGAGGGTGCTGGATATCGCTGGTGTGCTCTGGGCTCCCAATGTTGACTCCTGGGGCCCAAATCGGGGTCCGGCATGCTGTGGCGGGCTTCTGGCACGTCACGTGGGTGTCTTGGGAGGTCCTCCTCCCGGGGCACGTCTGCGTAGTGCAGCCTGCGTCTTTCAACTGGGGCTTCTGCGTAATACGCTCTGTCTGGGTACGGACTGGCGTATGATGCTTTGTCCTGCAGCTGGTTGCTTGCATGCCGAATACCGGAGTAGCTAGGATGGGTGGATGGTTGAGGTGCAGATTGGGGTGCATAACCCCAATCGGCACCTTGCACCCTTCGTGGACTGGGGGAGCGGTCTAAATAGAGGTGCCGCTCAGCTGGTCGACTTCTCACTGATTGAGAAGGCCGTGAAGATGAGGGTGGTGGTCCAACCTGGGGTTCGAGGGCGAACTGCTCTCGGCCCCTAGGTGGTCCTGAATGCCCTATAGTGTGTGTAGGGAACGGGGCCGAAGGTTTGGACAGATAAGCTTCATCTCTCCCCTGCGGCGTGCGTCCGTCCAGAGAGTCATGGTGTTTCCCCCCTTCCCACTGTCTGTTGTCATCAGCAGAAGGGGGCGGGGTCTTCTCCCCATCTTCCCCAGAATCGGTGCGGGTGTCGTCTTCCTCAATCAGCCTTCCATTTCGCTGTTTTTCAGCTAGCATACTCTGGAGGTTCATGATCTTCTGACCACGTTGAAGGTCTATCTGACAGAGGATCAAGGCTAACTTAGCCAAGGACACCTGGATTGGAACATTACCATCCGGGTTTTCTATTTGATCAATTACAGCTTCTAGCTCGTTGCTACGCTGTTCTTCAGTGAGATCCCTAGAAGGGTAGTCGGGTTCTCGAGCAACCGCGACCAGTTTGGACAATATTTGTCCAGAAAGTAGGCCAGGTTCATAGTCGTGGGCCGCAGCGCCACCTGGTTGCTGGGAGTTGGTCAGTTCACTACTCTGTCCCTCCATTTTAACAACCGAACCAAAAATAGCCTAGTAGAGCTTCTGCAGATAGCTCAAAACTGCACCTTTTGGCAGCAACTGCTAGCTTTGTAGCAGAAAAACACTAAATTAACCTTTGTGCGCACAGGTTTTAGCGTTTTAAGATTGCACGGAATGCCGTGACTGATGCTTAAAATACTATTCCTTTCAGTATTTTAGCAAAAGCTGGTGTGTTGCCGTAGCAACGTCTTACAACACTTGTGGTGTTAAATATGCTAGTTATTCCTTCAGAATATTAGCAAACAGGGTGTTATCAGTCTTTGAGTGAAGGTTTCAGTTAGTTACAATAGCCACTGTGAGTTAAAGTCGCTAAATTAGCAGTTAATTTTAGCCTAAAAGGGTTAGTCAGAATTACTTACACACTGCACCTTTAATGAAGAACTGAATTTTAACCTAAAAGGTTAACCAGAATTAATTACACGTTGCACCTTTGAGGAAAAACTGAATTTTAACCTAAAAGTCAACCAGAATTAATTTACACGTTGCACCTTTAAAGAAGCACTGAGTTACTGGTGAGAGTTCGATGCAGCTTCCTGCTCAGCGAAATCAGCACCACTCTGTTGCTGTTTCAAGGCTGAACAACTGATTATTTTTAATTCAGGCTCTTTGGATTTATTTGTTTGTTTGTGCCGGATAGAAATCTCTGTGTATCCAAGCCTCACACGGGGCACCAATTACTGTTGGGGTTATTAGGTAGCGAACATTTAGTAATTAATTAATTACTTTTGGATTCTTCAATAAATTCTGTAAATATGGGAATATTTACTGATTTGTTAATTAATTAAGATATTCTTAAGTATATACGGGGCACCATTCCCTTCAAACGGGAAAAATTGAATCCAAAACTCTTATCAGTCTTTCTTGAAGTTCGTAGAATCCTTGGAGCAGAGACTTCTCTTCGACACAACAAAGCTACTGGAGACGAAAATCTGAATTTTATAACGTTTAATTAACAATTTGTCAAATGAATAAACAGTGGCATAAATGAATAATAACCATGTGATATAATAAAAGGATGTATATTCAAAATAATGTTCAAGGTGTTTTGTGTGTATGTATGTGTGTGTGTGTTTCTAAAATGGAGTCTGTATGCAAGATGGCTGACCCCTTTGTCTGGCTAAAGTGTGGGTGGCAACTTGCACTTTAACTTCCAAGGCACTTAGAATCATAAGTAACTTAACCTTAAATTCACTCAAAACATTTCAAAGGATCATGAAACAACACAAAAGATTAATCACGAATAATATCTTTTAGTTTAACCACGTGGCCAAGCAGAAAACATTTAAAGATACCAAACAATGATCAATAAGCAGTTTATTCTTTCACAATGACCCGACGGACGTGTTTGGGAACGAAAGAGGAAAACACGAAGCTACTTTTTAAGCAATAGCGCAGTTTTACAGGTGCTGGCCAGTAAATTAGAATATCATCAAAAGGTTGAAAATATTTCAGTAATTCCATTCAAAACGTGAAACTTGTACATTATATTCATGCAATGCACACAGACCAATGTATTTCCAATGTTCATTACATTTAAATTTGATATTCATAAGTGACAACTAATGAAAACTCCAAATTTGGTATCTCAAAAAATTAGAATATTCTGAAAAGGCTGAATATAGAAGACACCTGCTGCCACTCTAATCAGCTGATTTACTCAAAACACCTGCAAAGGCCTTTAAAAGGTCCCTCAGTCTTGTTTTGAAGGCACCACAATCATGGGGAAGACTTCTGACTTAACAGCTGTCCAAAAGACAATCATTGACACCTTGCACAAGGAGGGCAAGACACAAAAGGTGATTGCTAAAGAAGCTGGCTGTTCGCAGAGCTCTGTGTCCAAGCACATTAACAGACAGGCGAAGGGATGGAAAAAATGTGGTAGAAAAAAGTGTACAAGCTCTAGGGATAACCGCACCCTGCAGAGAATTGTGACGACAAACCCATTCAAAAATGTGGGGGAGATCCACAAAGAGTGGACTGCAGCTGGAGTCAGCGCTTCAAGAACCACCACGAGGAGACTCATGAAAGACATGGGATTCAGGTGTCGCATTCCGTGTGTCAAGCCACTCTTGAACAAGAAACAGCGCAAGAAGCGTCTCGCCTGGGCCAAGGACAAAAAGGACTGGACTGATGCTGAGTGGTCCAAAGTTATGTTTTCTGATGAAAGCAAGTTCTGCATTTCCTTTGGAAATCAAGGACCCAGAGTCTGGAGGAAGAGCGGAGAAGCACAGAATCCACGTTGCATGAGGTCCAGTGTAAAGTTTCCACCGTCAGTGATGGTGTGGGGTGCCATGTCATCTGCCGGTGTTGGCCCACTCTGTTTCCTGAGGTCCAGGGTCAATGCAGCCGTCTACCAGGAAGTTTTAGAGCACTTCATGCTTCCTGCTGCTGACCAACTTTATGGGGATGCAGACTTCACCTTTCAACAGGACTTGGCACCTGCACACAGTGCCAAAACCACCAGCACCTGGTTCAAGGACCATGGTATCCCTGTCCTTGATTGGCCAGCAAACTCGCCTGACCTTAACCCCATAGAAAATCTATGGGGTATTGTGAAGCGGAGGATGCAATACGCTAGACCCAACAATGCAGAGGAGCTGAAGACGACTATCAGAGCAACCTGGGCTCTCATAACACCTGAGCAGTGCCACAGACTGATCGAGTCCATGCCACGCCGCATTACTGCAGTTATTGAGGCAAAAGGAGCCCCGACTAAGTATTGAGTGCTATACATGCACATTCTTTTCATGTTCATTCTTTTCAGTTGGCCAACATTAGAGAAACAAACATTTTTTCATTGGCCTTTAGAATATTCTAATTTTCTGAGATACCAGATTTGATGTTTTCATTGGTTGTCACCTATAAATATCAAAATTAAACGTAATAAACATCGGAAATACATTGGTCTGTGTGCATTGCATGAATATAATGTACAAGTTTCACGTTTTGAATGGAATTACTGAAATATTTTCAACCTTTTGATGATATTCTAATTTACTGGCCAGCACCTGTATTGCTTATTCTGGACTATAGAGGAAACGGGAGAAGAAAAGGAGAGAGAGAGATGAGTTTTCTGATCACTAGAACAGCAAGGCGTCCCCGCTGTTTGATTTGACGGTTCTCCATGTTTCTCCGCAGTTTGGCGTCGTCCGTCGGTTTGATGCTTTCTCCGTTGTTTTGGCCCCACGAGTGTTTCTCCAACGGGCTGGACACAAAGAGAACGAAGTTTCTTTTGGGCTGAGTTTGACAACTTACAGCGTCTCTGAGAGCTGGATGGAGCTCCGCTCGTTCCCAGTCAGGTCCTGATGGAGTTGGAGTATAGTTTCCAGGAGTTCCATGGGCTCAACTTGGGCACTTAGAGCTTCCGCGTGCTCAAGGGAGTCGGAGCGTTCGACAAGCGTGTCCTTACCGCCAGGTATCCTGGGCAAAAGAACGAGGTTCCTTTGTCTTTCCTGATGATTTATAGTCTGAGTTCGCGGGAAAGCTCTGTGACTCCCACACAAGCACAGAATGTGTTTCTGGTATTAGGCGGCGACGTCATCACAATGCTTCCGTGTGCAAAGCATCATGGGAAATGAAGTTTCTTGGCGCTGATGTGATTATTTGCTTTTCAAAGCAATTTAAGCACAGTCATTTTGGAGAAAATCACTGCATAGTAATTTCCTCATGAGGTCAGACCCTCAACAATCCCTACACCCACTACAAGATAATCAAGCATTCCATTCATTTTCAAACAGCTCACCTTCTGTCAGAGGAACACAACAGAATGCCACAAGCTACATCAATACACAAGATGCATCCAGTTCCAGCATGTCAGCTGAGAGAACAGGGCTCACAGCATTCTCATACACCCAAGCCCTTTTCAGTGACGAGTAATAAATGCTCCCATCCTCCCTAATGTTAAAGCACTACGTTGTAAATGTGAAAGAGCTCAGAAATGTGAATATGCACTAAAAGAAATCTCATGGACATTCAGTTTTGTAAGAGATACATTTTTATTTGAAATAAGGCTGTTTTATAAAGCTGTTGTTCTTGTTTTTTTGTTTTTTCCCCTTAGGGTGGCAAGAAGAAGAAGAAGAAAATATCATTTCTATAGCCTCTCTCAAGATAAAAATCACGAGGCACTTCACAAAAACAAAAACAAAAAATATAAAAATTGTAAAAATATAAAAAAGCATTTCGAAAATGAGCAAGAATAAGCTATTGCGATTTAAAAGAAAAAATGTTAAGAAAGAAAGAGTGTGAATGGGAAAGAGGGAAATCAGTGGATCCTGAGGAAGGTGGAATAGGTGGTGATTGTTGTGTGAGCAGAATAAAGAGAGAGTGGTGAAGAAGGTCATACAAAAGCCAGCTTGAACAAGTGAGACTTCAGCTGCTTTTTAAAGGAGACCACTGAGTCCACTGATCTCAGGCTCAGGGGGAGAGAGTTCCAGAGTCTGGGGGCCACAGCAGCAAATGATCTGTCACCTTTGGTCTTTAGCCTGGTGCGCTGCACAACCAGTAGGCTTTGATCACTGGACCTCAGGGACCTGCTGGGGGTGTAGGGACTAAGAAGATCACCAATGTAAGATGGTGCTTGTCCATGTAGGGCCCTATAGACCAGAACCAGGATCTTGAAATGAACCCTGGAGTTGACAGGCAGCCAGTGAAGCTGGAGGAGAAGCGGGGTGACGTGGGTTTATTTGGAGGACTTGGTCAGAAGCCGAGCACAGGCATTCTGAACCACCTGTAGACGGTTCAGGGAGGTTCTGCTCAGACACGTGAAAAGAGAGTTACAGTAGTCTAAGCGTGAGGAGATGAAGGTGTGGATAACTGTCTCAAGTTCAGAGCGAGACAGAATGGGACTCAGCTTAGCAATGTTTCTGAGATGGAAGAAGGAAGAGCGAACAAGAGAACTGACATGAGAATCCAGGGTGAGAGCTGGGTCAAAGGTCACACCAAGATTCCTGACAGAAGGTTTGGTGTGAGAAGCAAGCTGACCAAGAGAGTCTCTGACTTTGGGAACCAGCTTGTCTGGGGCACAGATGAGGATCTCAGTCTTATCGTCATTCAGCTGTAGAAAGCTCCCAGCCAGGTTGGAACAGCTGAGCATGCGCTGACGGCCGATCACCGGATACACAGCAGCGTTTGAAGCTGATGGCAGCTCGTTAACAAACATCCACAAAGAATTAAGACACATTTTCGCCTAATTTATTTACTGACAACGCAAAAAATAATCTGGTAAGTATAACTCACTCAATCTGGAGGTAAGTGAAGAAAATTTAGAAAGTTTACTAAATTATATTGACGAAGTTTTTGAGTGATTCGTTATGGGTCCGAAGAAATCAGCAGCTGAGGCTGAAACACCTGGGATCAAGAGGAGCCGTCCTCAGGCCTCGCCTGAGGCCTCATCTCCCCGGAAGGACGTATTCGAATTATTAGATTCTATTGATAAACGGCTTCTGGGATTTGAGGGGCGACTTCATCTGCTCGAGGTTCTTCACCAGGAGTTTCAGAACCTCCAAACATCTCTGGAGTTCAGTCAGGAACAAGTGGAGCGGCTCGCTGCTGAGAACGCGTCTCTGCGGGAGTCCGTTTCTTCCCTGGAAGAGGGAATGACGCGGATCACCCAGGACAACAAAACTCTAAAGGAGACGGTTTTGGACCTTCAGGCCCACAGCATGAGGGATAATCTGGTGTTCGCAGGCCTGCCGGAGCAGACGGGAGGGGCGGAGAACTGCGAGCATACAATCAAGAACTTTCTCCAGACCCAAATGAAGATACCCGAAGAAACGGTAAAAAACATCACATTTCACCGGGTACATCGCCTTGGAGCTAAAAGAGGAGACAGCAGAAGACCTCGTCCCATCGTGGCTAAATTTGAACATTTTAAGCAGAAGAATATTGTTAAAAGTCACGGAAGAGAGCTCAAAGAGAAAGATTTCAGCGTTAACGATCAGTTCCCTAAGGAGATTCTGGATCGGCGCCGGGTCCTCTTTCGGCTGCGCAAAAAGTTTATCCAGGATGGGAAGAGAGCTGTCATCTCGGTGGATAAGCTTTATGTGGACAATAAGCTTTACAAGGAGCGAGGAGTGACTGACTGGCTGTATTAGCCCAACATCAGGTCAGACATTTATTATTCTTATAAGGATTCACTGGGTTTGATCACGTCAGGATTAAACAGCTGCTAAATCCATTTTCTAGATGATAAGATCACCTGTTCATCACCACTTCACACCCCTACCACCTTTTTTTTAGTTCTTTCTTCTTTTTTAACCTGTATCTGTATTTTCCCTTCCTCTTTACCTGCTTCTGCACCTTTACACCTGTATGGCACAACCACACAACTTTCCAGCACTGCGTCAGACTCCACACACACACACACACACACACACACACACACACACACACACACACGCGCACGCACACACACACACACACACATACACGCATGCACACACACACACACGCGCGCGCACACACACACACACACACACGCGCACGCACACACACACATAGATATATTAAATTCACAGCACAATATCATAATTCATGCGTCAAATAATACAACCACAAACACTGTTGGATCTTTATTATTATTATTATTATTATTATTATTATTATTATTTACTTTTCTGTTATTTATTAACATACTATTTTATACATTTATATACTTATTACATCTTATTCACATGAAGGCATCATATTTTACCTACTCACACACACATCTATGGGTGCACTAAGATTTGTCTCATGGAACGTACATGGAGCTGGCTCCATAGAGAAAAGATTAAAGATTTTTGATCAGCTAAAGAGAGTGCAAGCAGACGTAATACTGTTAAAAGAAACTCATAGATCTGCCACATCCGCAGATGAACTTAAAACACCTGAGTTTCCCAGCATGTTCTCTGCCTGCTATAACTCTAGGCAAAGAAGTGTAGCTATTTTAATACACAAAAACATCAATTTCACAGTATTGGACACAGTCTCTGATCCAAAGGGTAGATTTATAATGTTAAATATATCTGTACAGAACCAAAGCTTATGTATTGTCAGCATATACTGTCCAAATATTGATGACCCTCCATTCTTTCATAATTTTTTCTCTGTACTCTCCGAACACTTGGACTGTCCACTTATACTTGGAGGTGATTTTAATTTTTGGATGAATTCCTTAACAGACAGGCTCAGTACAGCTGGGACTCAGCGCAATTGGCAATCCACAAATATAGTTAAACAGTACATGAGTGATTATGGGCTTTGTGATGTATGGCGATCTCTTCATCCTAACCGTAGAGAGTATACTTCTTTCTCACACATCCATCACTCTCATTCACGTTTGGATTATTTTCTAGTCAGCAGCTCATTATTGGCTGACATTTCAGACACTGAGATACACCCAATAGTTGTCAGCGACCATGCTCCGGTCTCATTAACTCTGGTAAATAAGAAGACAATCCCACCAAGCAAAAACTAGAGGTTTAATACATCACTGCTCAAAGACGAAGGTTTTATAGATTCTTTAAAAAAGGAGTGGGCTTTATATTTATAACATAATGACCTGCCTGGAACATCAGCATCTATTCTCTGGGAGGCAGGAAAGGCAGTGATGAGAGGTAAAATAATCTCTTTCTCATCACATAAGAAAAAAAACGGAAAACAAACGTATTCAGGAGTTAGAAGAAATCATTAAGTCTTTAGAGGCATCCACAGAAGAAGAGTTAATGAGCAAATTACGTAAAGCTAAATTAGAACTTCATGGAATTATTGACAAAACTACACAATTTTTAGCACAAAGACTACGAATAGAAAACTTTGAACATAGTAATAAATCAGGTAAATTTTTGGCTAGCCAGTTAAAAATAAATAAAGAGACAACTACCATATCTGCTGTTAAAGACTCAACCGGGAATATAGTTTATGACCCTGAAAGAAAAAACAACACTTTCAGAGACTTTTACCAAACTTTGTACTCACCACAGATAAACCCATCAGATAATGAGATCGATGAGTTCCTTGACAGGATAACACTTCCTAAATTATCAGACAGCCAAGTTACAGTCCTGGACTCGCCAATAACCTCAGCGGAGCTCCAGGAAGCCCTTAAATCCATGACTAATAGGAAAGCTCCAGGTCCAGACGGGTTCCCAGTAGAGTTCTACAAAGAATTCTGGATCATTCTGGCTCCAATAATTTTCAGAATGGTGAGGGAAATCGAAGATAGCGGCAGATTACAGCCAAACATGAATTCAGCCAATATTAGTCTCTTGTTAAAACCAGGCAAAGACCCAGCATTTCCAACCAGCTATCGCCCAATTTCTCTTATTAATGTTGATCTCAAAATAATTTGTAAAGCCCTGGCCAAAAGATTAGAGAAGGTAACCCCCTTCATAATACACCCTGACCAAACTGGTTTCATTAAGGGTAGACAGTCATCCACTAACTCACGTAGACAGGGCCGGCCCATCCTATAGGCATTATAGGCAAGTGCTAGGGGCGCCAGCCAGCCAGGGGGCGCCCTGGCACCACAAAATAATTAAATAAATAAATAAATAAGGTTACGTAATGTTTGTAAAGCACTTTGATATTAATGTGTCTTAAGATTAAAATATCAAACCCACAACATAATACCTTCTTAGCAAAGTTTATTAAGTAGCACAGTGTGCATTTAAAAATGATTAATGATACGTCACTATGTGGCGCCGCGTGTCGCGCCCACTTCGCCCCCCTCCCCGACTTTACCTGCTACGAGAACGATTGTTTTGATGAGTCAGCAAGTTCATCATGTCTAAACGGCTTAAATTATCTGGAGCCCAGTGGAGGAAAAAAAGAAAAGAAGAGGAGGAAAAACGCGACAAAGACAGAGGTAAGGTGTAAAATATTGAAATTAAATGATGATTTCATGACGTTATTAGTTAGCACTCTGGGGATGCTTTAGGACAAACGAAGCTATTTTCTTAATAGTGTAACATTTGTGCAGCACTAAAGCATGAGACACAAATAAATTAGCTCTTAACAATGGTTTATTAAAGTTGTTAAACAGCTGGTATAAGCTGCATATCTGGCTCCCAGACTGTAAACATTCAGTGAAACAAGCAACGCGTCGATAACAGAGCAGCAGCAACACATTACTGCAACCTAGGACTATTTTAGTGCTTTGGAATATTTTCTGATGTTTTGTGTTCTGAGAATTCAGTGTTTCATAATAACGCCTAAATGTTATATGATGGTCCTTGGTAACTGTCTGACAGTTTCTTTACAATTCTGTCTGTTTTATATTTTTTATGAGTGATTTTTTAAACCTCATAGTAGAAAATTATTTGTATTATGCAACAATTCTCATTGATGGTTTTCTTCTTTAAATTACTGCAACAGATTATTGTTGCAAAAAAGTTATAGTATGTCAATGTCCGAGTTCAATGGAAAACCCACTGTTAAACAGATACAGATCAGCAGCACGTGAGAACATTGTCCTGCATGGTTCAAAAATGTCTTGCATGAGACTCATCTATGTCTGCTGCCAGTTTAGCTCAAATGTTTTCATGAACACTGCATTGTGCATACATTTCTGTATTATTATTATTTTTTCCAGATATTTATTTTATTCTTGAAATGATGTATTGATATTTAGCTTGGTGTCATATACTCCTCTTCTGTCTTCAGATGCGCTGCTGAAGTTTCTGTGTCCCACCCCTGCAAATCCTCCTATCGCCTCTACCTCAGCCGAACAATTAAGCAGTGATGTAGCCACATCAAGCACATCTTCTGCTTCTCCAATAGACCTGCTGACTGGCCATCTCCTCTAACAGATAAGGTATGAACAGAGTTGGTTCACAGAGGTCCATTTCAAATTGAAAATAGCTTCACATTCCCTAAACAAAAAGATGGACGAAGGTGTCAACATGACATTTTTAACAGACTCTTAGTCAATGGAGAAAAAGTCAGAAGAAGCTGGCTTATGTATTCTAAAAAATATGATAGCGTGCACTGCTTCTGCTGTAAAATCTTTTCTAAAAGAGAGTAGAAACTGACTAGGGAAGGACTAAAGGCTTTGAGAATCTCTGCCACCCGTCCTGTTACAGTGGCTGCAGCTGAAAGAAGCTTCTCTAAGCTCAAAATGGTTAAAACTTATTTGAGATCTACTATGATGCAAGAACATCTGAGTGGATTTGCCATCATAAGCATAAATGTGGTCTCAAATCAGTTGTCATTTGAGGATGTTATTGGTGACTTTGCTGCAAAAAACCCAGGAGAGTAAATCTGTAGCAGGTTATGTTAGGTTCAGGACATGTGGTGTAGTGTCATTGATAACACAGTACCAAAAAACACCACTAGAGGACATTGTTAATTATCTTTTGGGTGAATTTTTATTGAAATCCTAACTTGTTTTGTTTTGTAATTCTTTCTGGATACTGGTTTCTTTAATGCTTTATTTTGTGTTCCTTATTTTTATGGTATTTATAATTTTTTACTTTTATTTTTGTAATATTGAAATCTTCCATATTTTTATGGTATTTATAATTTTTCACTTTTAATTTTGTAATATGTAAATGTAATGCTTTTAGTTTAGTTCATTTTATTTTATATATTCAGTTCAAAATGTTTACATTTCTACATATTCTGAATGTGCAAATGGCTTTTTTAATAAAAAGAACATCAATGACAAAGCTATGTTTCTTGTGAGTATGTACAGTCGCTATGTACAGTCGCAGTGGAATTTACTGCAGCGTAAGGGGCGCCACCTATAATCTTGCCTAGGGCTCCAATTTTGTTTGGGCCGGGCCTGCACGTAGATTACTTAATTTGATAGATTTCTCTTACAGTAGAAACATAGAAACTAGTATATTATCTCTAGATGCAGAAAAAGCTTTTGATAGAGTTAACTGGAAGTTCTTATTTGCAACTTTACATAAATTTGGTTTTGGGAACTTCTTCATAAACTGGCTACAAACATTATACAGTTCACGATCTGCACGTGTCAGGACGAACGACCAAATATCAGCTAGCTTCTGTCTTCAGAGGGGGACCAGGCAGGGATGCCCACTCTCCCCCTCACTATTTGCTATCTTTATCGAACCACTAGCAGCAGCAATTAGGCAAACAACAGGTATTAAAGGGATAAAGTGTAAGAAAATAGAACATAAGATCAGTCTTTATGCAGATGATGTTTTACTCTTTCTCCAGAATTCTCAATCCTCTCTCTCCCAAGCAATAGAACTGATAAACTCTTTTTCAAGAGTTTCAGATTACTCTATCAACTGGTTAAAATCCACAGTTCTACCATTTAATTTCTCATTTGTCAGTTTGCTTAATACATAATTGGAGTCAGGGAATATCACATACCTGGGAATTAATGTCTCTCCCAAGTTAGCAGATCTAACCAAACTAAACTACATCCCACTTTTAAAGAAAGTGGAAGATGATCTTGCAAGATGGAAATCCTTACCAATATCACTCATGGGGAGAGTTGCTACAATTAAAATGATGGTCTTACCCAGAATAAATTACTTATTTTTAATGATACCAAACAAACCACCAGCTGACTGGTTTAAATCTCTGGACTCCTCAATTACGAAATTCCTTTGGCAGAATAAACCTCCACGAATTAGCTTAAAAACGCTTCAGAAGACCAAAGACAGAGGAGGACTGGATTTACCCAACTTTTATTATTATTTCTTAGCCAACAGGCTGCAATATATACCAAGATGGTTGCAAAATAACCCACTAGATGAGTCCTGGTTGGATATAGAACAGACACTTTGCAAGACGATAGAGCTTTCAGACTTACCATTTGTTAGGTCAAGCATAAGGAAACATGAAGGCTTCAAAAGTATTAGTATCAGCACCTCTCTGACAGCATGGTGGGAGTATCTTAAAATGACAGAGTCTTCACTAGTACCATGCAGACGCACACCTATCTGGAATAATCCTGATATTTTGCAAAATAATAAAATGATGAACCTTCCGGACTGGAAAAACAAATGAATCCTATACCTGGAACACATATATGAAGGATTGGACTTCATCCCATTTAATAGAGTAGTCTCCCAATTTGGAATAGATAAGAATAGCTTTTTAGAATACCACCAAATTAAATCTGTAGTAAAACAAAAATTGAAGCTCAATAAAATAGAATTACAAACACCACCAAGGGTATTAGACCTCTATAATCTCAAACCCCCCAAACTACTGTCTAAAGTATATAAGACACTGTCCAAAATAGACGATAGAATAGTAATCCCCATTGAAAAATGGGAGGTGGATCTATCAGTCAGCTTTGACCAGAACTTCTGGTCCCAAACTTGTTTAAAAACTTTTAAAATGATCAGACACTCCAATTTACAATTAATTCAGTACAAAATTCTACACAGAGTACACTATACAGGTCATCGGATGTTCAAGATGGGGTTTGTGTCATCTGACACCTGTACACACTGCACTAACAACTCCTGACAATTACGTTCATGCACTGTGGTCCAGGAATTTTGGGGTAGAGTGTGTGAAGACCTGTCAAAGTTTCTGAAATGTCACCACCCCCTCTCTTTGTCTACTGGGAATCCTGGACAATGTCCCGATTGAAACATCTGTGGTTCACGTGGTTCTGACTGCCATATGCATCGCTAAGAAAACTATCCTCTTGAATTGGAAAAATAGAGAAACTCTCTGCATTAACCAGTATAGAAATCTTTTGTTAGATCATATTGCACTTGATATAGCCTCGGCTTCCACTTCAGATCAATCTCTCTGGGCTCCTTTGATCGGTTCCATTACATAGCGAGGGTGGGAGACCGTTGATGTTGCCCTGCGGGATGGTGTGGGTGGGGGTGTGTGGGGTCTGAGTTTGGAGTATCCGGATGTTCCCTGGAGGTGGGTTCACTGGGGGTGTCTGGGACTGGGGGGGCGTTGCCCCCCTCTGGAGGTGCTTGGGTTGCCTCGGGGGGTGGACTGCTGGCGGTTGTGAGTGGGGCCCCTTGGGGATCTTGGCGGCAGCCATGGGTCACTGCCTGGCAGCTGCATTGCCCCTGGGCGGGTCTGGGTGGGGGTCTGGGGGCTCGGGCTTTGGGGGTGGCCGGCCCCGGGTGGGGATCTGGGCGGGGCCTTGGGGGTCGGGTCCTGACATGTATGCTGCCGGGAAGAAGGCAGGAACAGGCAGCAGTGCCTGGCCCGGGTTCGGGGACCTCAGGTAGACCTTGGCTCCTCTGCCGTTCCATCACAGGGGAGGGGGAGGTCCAGGAGGGGGAGGACCCAACCTTACCTGGATGTCCCACGTCTTATATATTCTGGAAGTTGTGCAAATGCAGGGATGGGCATGGATATTCTGCTGGGGTGGGGCTGGGTTGGTGCCCTCAGACTCCGTGAAGCTCTGTAATGCTGCTGCTTTGGGCCCTGGCAGGATGGGCTGGGGTCTCCATGCCCTGGGTGCCAGTTTGACCACAGAGGTGCCTATTGGGGCCAGTAGGGGAGCTGGCTCCCTGGAGGGCTAAGCCCAACCAGCCATTCCTCCCCATCCCCGCATGTTTCTCTCCTCCTGCTCCCTCACATCATCACACAAACATACACATAGGACCTTGGGGGGTGGGCAAGTCAGGAAGTGTGGGTATGGACCCCATTTCCGCATTCCTGTGGCAACCTGCCCCCCAATTTCATTTGCACCTTATACACTTCCACTGACGACATTCCACACAAACACACACTTAGGGCCTTGGGAGTGAGCACATTCAACGGCATTTGGCAGGGGGATATCTCAGCCTCCTCCCGAGTGCCGGTGCCCACTTCCAATTTTAAATCACACTTAGACACCGAGGGCTGAGGGTGTAAGTGGGGTGGTGCGGTGGCATCAGCTGGCATAGGCCGGATGATGCCCGCACTGCCCGCTCACCACAGCCATGGAATACACCTCATGATCACACAACACTATATTGGAGCAGGCGGAGGGAGACTAGGGGTCTTAGCCACCTCTGTTGTTGCTTGGCTTCCTGGGGCTGGAGGCTAGGAGGGAGATCTGGCCGTCTGGTTGGGGTCTGGGGTGGTAGATTGCTGTGCTCAGCATTGGGCAGGGGAGCCTGCTCATCAGTACCCCAGCAGAAAGGGTCGAACTCTGGTTACCGGTGATGGTTGTACCCAATGTGCAGCAGTACCGGGACTAGAGTGAATAGGGTGTGTATGGGGAGCATGAGTGGGTGTCCGGCATGCATTTTTGTAAGTCTTTGGTTGTATGTGTATGTGTGAGCATGAGGGAGGGAGTGTGTGACTGTGTTTTTGTATGACTGTATATGTCAGGTGGGGCCTTTGACTCCTCCCCTCTCCTGGAACTTCTTTTGATGATATAGATCTTCGTCCCCCCTCCCCCTGCCACACCTGGTGTGAGGGGTTGTGCCTTGGTCTGCCTGAGTGTTCGTGGCAACCGGGTCTGGGGGTTTAAGATTTTGGCATCTGCCTGATAGATCCCGGTGGCTGCCTGGTGGGGTCTGGGTCCCTGGACTCTGCTGGGTCCCAGGCGGTGGTGGTCGCCCCTGGGTCCCGGGTCGCTGGGTCCCCGGCGGGGGTGGTTGCCCCTGGGTCCCGGGTCGCTGGGTCCCGGGCTCGGCTGGCTAGGGGGTGGGAGGCTGCGGGCGGGCCTGAGGGCTTGCCGCTGATGTCTCCCGGGACTCTGCCGGCTGCTGGTTGTGGCCCCCCGGGGCGATCCTCTGTGCCTCTCGAGGGGGGCGGGGGCCTTTCTAGTAGCAGTCTCCTTGGGGTTCCTGTGTTCTGAGGCAGCGCCTGGATCTCTGAGACTTGGAGCTCCCCCCGTCTGCTGCACATCTTTGGGGGGTGGATCTGTGGTCCCTCACACTCTCTGTTGGATGCTCCTATAGAGAAACCTTACATAAACAAGTGCGTGTACACACACAGGTGCTCACATGGTGCTCTCAAAAGTATGGGTATGGGCACGTTAAACACAGGTCTTAAGACTATGGTGGGCATTTAATGCACTGTGATTTATTATCGTGATTCTTCAGTTAAGCAATGCTGATTATATATTTCTTCATCAAGTTGACGCAGTGATAGCTTGATCTTGTTGTATTGTTGTTGTGTCCCATTTTTTTGCCCTTTTGCTTTTTTTTTGTCTTTTTCTGCAGGTCTAGAAGCAGACTCTTGTTCATTATTGTTTATTTTTGTGGAATCCCCCCCCCCCCCTCTCTCCCCACCTTTTCTTTTCCTTTCTCTTTCACCTCTGTCTCCGTGTCTGGTCGGAATTACAAAGCATTCAAAAACAATAACAATAAAGTTTTAAGTATCAGGCGTGACATTAAAAGCAGACGCTTTAATGCTCCACCTGAGAGTAAATCTGTAAGGCTTGTTACCAGCATTCAGACATCAATTCTGCTTGCTTCACAGCCAGACAGGACACGGTAATAAATAAATAAATAAAAGAAAGCTCCCAGCCATCCAGGTTTTGATAGAGTCTAAGCAGGTGTGTAACAGCTGCAGCTTAGACATCTCATGGGGCTTAAAGGAGATGTACAGTTGGATGTCATCTGCGTAAAGATGGTAGGAGATTCCCTTGAAGGAGCTCAGGATGTGCTGAAGAGGAAGCAGATAGAGGAGGAAGAGTAGAGGCCCCAGCACAGAACCTTGTGGGACACCATGGGTAAGAGAAGTGGTGGGGGACCTAAACTTGGAGACGGCCACAGAAAAGGAGCGCTCAGAGAGATAAGAGGAGAACCACTCCAGAGCAGATCCTGATAGGCCTACCCAGTCTCTCAGCCTCTCCAGTAGCAGTTGATGGTCAACAGTGTCAAAGGCTGCAGTCAGGTACAGCAGGACCAGAACAGAACAGTCCCCTGCATCACTGTGAGTCAGAAGGTCATTAGAGACCCTAAGAAGAGCTGTTTCAGTAGAATGAGCTCTACGAGAACCTGACTGGAAGCTATCATAGATGTTATGTTCATCAAGAGCAGCTGTGAGTTGTTTAGCCACAACCTTTTCCAAGATCTTGGAGATGAACGGAAGTTTAGAGATGGGTCTGAAGCTGCTATGGAGAGAGGGGTCGAGACTCGGTTTTTTAAGAAGCGTGTGGATTACAGCATTCTTAAAGTAAGCAGGGACCTGACCAGAGACCAGAGAAGCATTAATTATAGAGAGCACACTGGGACCGATGGACTGAAAAGCACTTTTAAACAAAGATGAGGGTAAGATGTCGAGGGGGCATGCAGAGGTCTTCATAGAGTTAACTAGTTTGGTTAACTCAGGCAAAGAAACAGGAGCAAAGCTAGCTAGGATGATGGGCCTGGTTGGAGTCGGGAGAGGCAGCGATAAGGCTGAAGGAGAGATGCTAGATCTAACCTTATTGACATTGTCCACAAAGAAAGACAGAAAGTTCTCACAGTCTGCAACAGTGTGGATGGAGGCTGTAGGAGAGGCAGGAGACACAATGCTGCTGATGGTGTTAAACAGCACCTTGGGGTTCCCTTTGCTCTGGGACACAAGGTTGGAGAAATAGGAAACCCTAGCATCTCTGACTGCAGAGTTAAAGGATGTCAGAAGATCCTTTAGGTGCAGCAGATGGACGTGGGGATGGGTTTTCCTCCACAAACGCTCAGTTTTTCTGCATTGGCGCTTCAGGCTGCGAAGGCTGTCATTAAACCAGGGAGTAGGGTTCACTGCAGGAACTGATCTGGTTCTGACAGGACAGATGTTGTCCAGAATGGAGAGGCAGTGCTCGTTGAACTGAGAAGTTAAGGAATATGGGTCATTATCAGAAGAACAGGGTGGATAAAAAGCAGCAGAAAAATTGCTAGCTGTGCTCTCATTAAGAAAATGAGAACTAACCATACGGCGAGCAGGAGGTGGGGACGCAGAAACTGACAAGTTAAAGAAAATGCAATGGTGATCTGAAATATAAACATCCTCAGGACAAACACTGTCAGCATTTAGACTCAGGGTAAAAACAAGGTCTAGAGTGTGCCCCCTGGTGTGTGTGGGGCCAGAAACATGGTGGGTAAAGCTGAAGGAGTCCATAAGGCTGGAGAAATTCATGGCAAAGAGATCGGAGGGATCATCAACATGGATGTTAAAGTCACCAACAATCACCAGTCTGGACAGCTTCACAGTGGAGGATAGAAAGTCACTAAACTCCTGAAAGAAAGAACTGTTTGGACCAGGTGGACGATAGACCACAGCACAGTAGAACGGGTCTTTACGCCCGACTTTAATCAGCTGCAGTTCAAAGGAAGCAAAGTGACCAGAGGTTGTAGAGCTACATGGAAGATGGTCTCTGAAAACAACAGCTAGGCCTCCACCATGACCAGAACCCCGGGGCTGGCTAAGAAAAGAATAACCACTCGGGCAAAGTTCAATCAGAGCAGAATAATCAGATGTTTGCTGCCAAACTTCAGTCAGAAACAGAAAATCCAGGTTTTTAGACAGAATTAGATCATTGAGCAAGAAGGTCTTGTTGTTAACAGAGCGGGAATTTAATAGAGCCGTACTGAGTGAGGTGGAGGAATCAGAAACTACGGAAACAGCTGGAGTTAGTGGACGTAAATTAGCAGGGTTAGATCCACGGTGTTTATAAAAACCACTTATGGAGGGAACAGGAGGAGAAACCACTGAGGAATGAGGATAAACCGACCTTAAAAAACTTGGACGGAGAAACCGCGCTGCAACGCGGCCTGGCGGGAATGAGGAAGTAGCGCTCAGGTCACCAAACAAAGGACAAGAAGCTAGAAGATCGCGCCGATGTTTACCAGATAAACCACACTTTAAGAGGTCTTATTCTCACCTGGATTCCTGCTCGTTTACCTCTTTTCCTCCGACGTTTTCCCGGGACCGGACAAACATCGCTAGAGGTGCGCAGCAATGGATCGTTGATTGCTTCCGGGCCAGTGCGCCGCTCAGGTAAACAAACAGGATGGTAAATCCTCGGTCTATCTTGGGCGACCGTGAACGAACGGAAGGACAAGAGCGTATTTGCTTTCAAATGTTCAATGACATTCAACAAGTTTTGTGTTAATAAAGCAAAACAAACATTCTGGAAAAGAAATGTGAGCAGTAACTGTTAAACATTGCTTATTATAAGTTTGTTTACATTACACAAGAACTGAGAATATACCACTGAACAATTGTTGGGTAAATTTACCAAACCCCCAGTCTCCCTCCCTCTCCCTCCTTCCCTCCCTCCCTCCCTCTCCTGACAACATTGTCCCTTTTATGGATCCAGGTACTGGGTGAGGACTCTTCTGACCCTCCCTTCAACTGACAAGCTGTCTCCTCTAAAATCTGGTTCTGGGTCGGGCTGATTGTCTCTGTCGTGCTGAATGGCCTCCGTAACATCGCTCTCCTCTATTGTGTCTTTAGATGCCTCACAGTAATTATGCAGCACAAAACAGGCATAAATGACAAAGGGCAGTTCTTGTAGATTAATGTCCATTGCCCTCCTCATAGCTCCAAAACGAGCCTTTAGTCTTCCGAATGCACATTCGATTACCATGCGTGCTCTGCACACAGAAAGTCCAAAATACTGCTCCTGAACAGTGCTACCCCCATTAACATATTCTTTCATGAGATAGGGTGACTGGGGGGGACCATGCATCTGTTCAAATCCCTCCACGAGTGAATGCACCGCACTTTGTGATGTTGGAAGCTGAATATACTGAAGTTCCAAGTGCACTTTTATAGCTTCAAACACCTCCCGGACTATTTTTGAGACAACCTGCCTTGATAGTCCAAATGCATTAGCAGTTTTCCTCAATCTGCCCTCGTCTGCTAAATAATAGAGGGTGCAGGCAACTTTTTTGGTTACACACACCGGTGATCTCATGACAGTAGACTCTCCTTTTATGTGAGGATGTAGTAACTCCGAGAGCTTCAGAAGAGATGACCGTGTCATTCGGAAATTGTTTCACCATTCCTCCGGTAGTACAATTTCCTGCTCGAAGTTTTCCCACCAACTGGCAGTCCTTCCCGGTCTGACCCAGAACCTGCGTCGGTGTCTTTGCCGAAAAACCTGCCTTGGACGTGGAGAAGCCAGGTGCCGGATAATAGCCGTTCTTAACCTTGTCCTTTGTCTGTGGTCTTCCGCAAGGAGCAGTAATTCCGCTTGCAAAAACAAACAAGCAAAAAGCGCTTGGACAACTGATGAAGCGAGCGCAGCTCTGAGGGTATCCATGCTGTTGGCTAGTGTAAACACAGGTCGCACACGTGATGTCAGCATTTTTTTGTCGTGGAAAGTAACGTTGCGGACCTTAAAACTCCGGTTTTGTCTGTCCACACGCAGACACCCAAAACAGAGAAAACGCAGATCTTCACTTTGGCCGGAGTTTTTAAAAAGATCAGTTTTTGTGTGAAAAAACTCAAGTTTTGTGTGGATGACAGGCCAAAACGTAGAAAAATATCTACGTTTTGGCAGATCCCCGGCTACGTGTGGACAGGGCCTAAGGGGGGAGAAAAACCACAAACACCGGTGGGAAAAACACACTAAAGAGACTAATAACATGAACAGCTGTAACATGAACAGCTGTAACTAAAGGAAAATGACCTAAGAGAAAAACCTTAAAACCAGAAGGGCAGCAAACATAACTAATATTCTAAGGGGGAAGCTGAAACTAAAGGAAAACACTACAGAAAGAAAAACTACAGGGGCGTGACTAAAAGGGGGTCAAGGGAGCATGGGACCTGGGAGGGGAATGCCTGAGGAGGGAAACCTAGAGGGCTGAAGATCTGGGGGCAAATGGGGAACACCAGGAGACACAAGAGGAAGACGTAGACAAGGACACATGAGGGCGCTAGGAGACACAAAAGGAGAACCTTGAGAGGGATGGAGAACATAAGGAGAAACATGAGGGCGGATGCAGACTCAGACCATGACAACTTATTGTAATGTGTATGAGTAAAGATATTGATTAAAGCACAGATAATTCAAACATTTCATTTAACATCTTGTTCATTAAACACATTTGATTATTTCAAATTATAAGTGGTAAAGTCACGTAGGAACTTCAAGGAGATTGACCTTTATTCATAGTGAGGAATGCAGGAGTCTCGCACGAGACCTTGGGTGAGAATGTTGTGTCTTCTTATACAGTAACAAGAACTGGGGCAGAACTTTCTGGATTTGGAGGCCAGACAGATGGTGTGTTTGTGTCTGCAAATGAAAAGTTACTTTCTGGTCAATTTAGTTGGTGAAAACTTGACCACTGGTAAGTTGCAACATGGTGCATTATTCTGCTGGAAGTAGCCATCAAAGGATGGGTACGTAGGGGTCATGAATCAGAAAAGGTTTATTGCCATTGTCAGTGAACAAACAATTCACAAACTAGGAACTTGCTTTGGTACTAATGTGCTACATATAACATGAACGCACAATAAAAATAAAAATAGAATAAAACTTTCAGCTATATAAATGGCAGGTAATGGTAACATGGCCGATAACGTGACGATGTGTCGAGTACAGAAGACCAACATGGTTGCGTGTTTATAAGCTATTCACAAGTCCAACGGCAGATGGAAAGAAGCCGTTCTTGTGGCGGGAGGTTCTGGTCCGGATGGACCGTAACCTCCTGCCTGAGGGAAGCGGCTCAAAAAGTCTGTGTCCCAGGTGAGAAGGGTCAGCTGCTATCCGACCTGCATGCCCCCGAGTCCTGAAGAAGTACAGGTCCTGGAGAGATGGAAGGCTGCAGCCAATCACCTTCTCAGCAGAGCGCACAATGCGCGCACAATGCTTGTATTCTAATTCCTCATTTGTACATGTAACATCCATTTTTTAAATATTTTTTTCCTTTATTTACCTTGATTTCATTTTCATGCTTCTGTAGGTGATTTTACTCTGTTTTACAGCCCTCTTCCCACATTCAATGATTATTGAATTTTTCCAGATCTTTCAGATCTTTTACTATCTTCGCTTGTGACCCTTCTTGTTCTTTTATCCATACATTCCCATTTCTTGTCCATGTTGCTACAATTTTTTTTCTGCTTTTTTAAGATCCGTGCCTCTCTAGCTATTGTCCCTTTTCTTTTTGTTAAGTGTTCAATTATATATACAGTGGGGCAAAAAAGTATTTAGTCAGCCACCGATTGTGCAAGTTCTCCCACTTAAAATGATGACAGAGGTCAGTAATTTTCATCATAGGTGCACTTCAACTGTGAGAGACAAAATGTGAAAAAAAAATCCATGAATTCACATGGCAGGATTTTTAAAGAATTTATTTGTAAATCAGGGTGGTTTTGAGGGTCTGACCTCATGAGGAAATTACTATGCAGTGATTTTCTCGAAAGACTGTGCTAAATTGCTCTGAAAAAGCAAATAATCACATCAGCGCCAAGACACTTCATTTCCCATGATGCTTTGCATAGGGAAGCAATGTGATGACGTCACCACAACAACCAGCTCAAAAACTATAAGTTTCAGCGAAAAACGAAACTTAACTGTTCTTATGCCCAGTTAGCTGGCTGTAAAGGACACGCTGTTGCTGCTGCTCTGATCAACGTGAGCCAGCGGGAGGCTGGCTGCTGGAGCAGATCGAACACAGAACCGCTGGAAAGCAACTCCCTAAGCTGCCATCAGGCTCACGAGACGCTGTAAGTTACAAACCCAGCAAATCTACTCTCTTTTGCTCAACTCCAGCTGATCCCGTGTAGAAAGGCTTGTGGGGAGAAACAACGGAGAAATCATCTGACCTGCAACGCGAAGGAACACAAGGGACGCCTTGCCTTTGCTCAGAGAGGTTTTGCTCCTGCAAGTTTTATTTCATTTAAACTTTTACCTTTTCTCGTCTCTTCTAGACCAAGATAAGCAGTCGACCGCGTGACTTGCTTCAAATTATCAGACGGTTTTTCTCTATCTTCCGTATCAAACACGTTATAGATATCTACCGTGAAGTAAGATCTTTCGTTTATTGTTTATTTAATCTGGTATTGTCGGTCAGCTCTGGCCAGGCTGGTCGACTTCTCTTTTAAATTAAATAATTTACGAGTGACCTTTGTTGTTTTGTTAACTTTTTAAGTGTTTAAGTTTAAGTTTTACTGTGATTTTAAGCCACTAAGTGTTCGGGAAAGTTGAGAACTGGACACACTCAGTTCTCCTGTGTATGCGAGAGGGAGGGGAAAGCCCCCCACACACTCACAGGTTACAGCACATCCCAAGGACACACACTCCCCGCGCACCTTGGAAAACAAAGCCCATTCATACATCATTCATTCACACACACACACACACACACACACACACACACACACACACACACACACACACACACACACACACACACACACACACACACTCATACGTGTTTTTAGTGTTTGTGGGGACATCCTCCATTACACACACATTTTCAATTATATCAAATTGTTTTGCATTATTAATCCCTGTTTAATTAAATGTTATGAAATTCAGATTTGTCTCCATAGATTTCTTTGTGTCGATGTAAAATCTCTGCTCCCAGAACTTTTCCACATCTTTTTGATAGACTGATAAGAGTTTTGGACTCAATTTTCCCCAGTTAAAGGGGATGGTTCCCCGTAGATTCCTAAAGAGTATCTTAATTAATTAATTAATACATCGGTAAATATTCCCATATTTACAGAATTTATTGAAGAATCCAAAAAGTAAGTAAAGCTTACTAATTATTAGCTCCTAATTACCCCAACAGTGGAAAATAAGTATTTGGTCAATAACAAAAATTCAACTCAATACTTTGTAACATAACCTTTGTTGGCAATAACAGAGGTCAAACGATTACTATAGGTCTTTACCAGGTTTGCACACACAGTAGCTGGTATTTTGGCCCATTCCTCCAGGCAGATCTTCTCGAGAGCAGTGATGTTTTGGGGCTGTCGCCGAGCAACACGGACTTTCAACTCCCTACACAGATTTTCTATGGGGTTGAGGTCTGGAGACTGGCTAGGCCACTCCAGGACTTTCAAATGCTTCTTACGGAGCCACTCCTTTGTTGCCCGGGCAGTGTGTTTGGGACCATTGTCGTGTTGGAAGACCCAGCCACGTTTCATCTTCAAAGCTCTCACTGATGGAAGGAGGTTTTGGCTCAGAATCTCACGATACATGGCCCCATTCATTCTGTCCTTAACACGGATCAGTCGTCCTGTCCCCTTAGCAGAAAAAAAGCCCCAAAGCATGATGTTCCCACCCCCATGCTTCACAGTAGGTGTTCTTGGGATGCAACTCAGTATTCTTCTTCCTCCAAACACGACGAGTTGAGTTTATACCAAGAAGTTCTACTTTGGTTTCATCTGACCACATGACATTCTCCCAATCCTCTGCTGTATCATCCATGTGCTCTCTGGCAAACTTCAGACGGGCCTGGACATGCACTGGCTTCAGCAGCGGAACACGTCTGGCACTGCAGGATTTGATTCCCTGCCGTTGTAGTGTGTTACTGATGGTGACCTTTGTTACTGTGGTCCCAGCTCTCTGCAGGTCATTCACCAGATCCCCCCGTGTGGTTCTGGGATTCTTGCTCACCGTTCTCATGATCATTTTGACCCCACGGGATGAGATCTTGCGTGGAGCCCCAGATCGAGGGAGATCATCAGTCGTCTTGTATGTCTTCCATTTTCTGATAATTGCTCCCACAGTTGATTTTTTCACACCAAGCTGCTTGCCTATTGTAGATTCCCTCTTCCCGGTCTGGTGCAGGTCTACAATTATTTTCCTGGTGTCCTTCGAAAGCTCTTTGATCTTGGCCATAGTGGAGCTTGGAGTCTGACTGTTTGAGGCTGTGGACAGGTGTCTTTTATACAGATAATGTGTTAAAACAGGTGCCATTAATACAGGTAAGGAGTGGAGGACAGAAAAGCTTCTTAAAGAAGACATTACAGGTCTGTGAGAGCCAGAGATTTTCCTTGTTTGAAGTGACCAAATACTTATTTTCCACCCTGATTTACAAATAAATTCTTTAAAAATCCTGCCATGTGAATTCATGAATTTTTTTTCACATTCTGTCTCTCACAGTTGAAGTGTACCTATGATGTAAATTACTGACCTCTGTCATCATTTTAAGTGGGAGAATTTGCACAATCGGTGGCTGACTAAATACTTTTTTGCCCCACTGTACATTGGTGCCTCTTAGCTTGCTTGCTTGCACTAGTACACTGTTCCTTTGTTTTCTGCTGATGAATTTTACAATAATAGCAGGCTTTGTTTACTCTCATTTTTTAGGCAGTGTGTGACATATAGATATAGCTTCTTTTTGGATAGTTATATTCTTACTGTGCAGAAAGGTAACTACTTGTGTTCAAAGTGTCTCAAGTTATTTTTCTGAGGCATCTTCTGCTGAGTCATGATTTGTCACCGCTTTTGCATAGCTTTTGTGTAGGGTTCTATGGAGCTAGGATTGGGACAATATTCAGTGTAACTTGTACCAAGTTTTGTAACTTCGAACATGTTTCATCGCATGTAACTTTGGATTCGTAACTTGTAACTTTAGTTTTCTAACTTGTAATTCTCAATTTGTACTTGTATTTCTTGTTTTCTAACAGGAAAATTATATTTTGTACATGTATTTTTTATTTTGTAAAATCAAACTTTTATTTTGTACATCTACTACTCATTTTGTAACATCAAACATTCATTCAGAAACATGAAACTTTCGTTTTGTAACTAGCAGACTTCCAAATTGAAAAAATCAAGGTACAAGTTTGAAAGCAAAACTCTCAAAACACACATTTCATTCTACAGGTACAAATCTCAAATCCTACAGTGTTACAAATCATTTTGTCTAAATTCTAGCGTCAGTGGGAGGAACTTGGGTGGAACCAATGAGAGCACGAGTCTTGGCTACCAATTACGTTTCTCGAATTCCTGTCCAATCATTGGGAGAGGAGGGCAGAGCTGTAGAGAGAGTTACGACACTCCGAATGTCCGAATCCACAGGAAGGATGCTTATGAGCAGTGTTGCCACAGTTACTTTGACAAAGTAATACATTACAGACTACTGATTACTCCTTTCAAAAGTTACTTAGTTACTATACTGATTACTTTATTTTTAAAGTAACTAAGTTAGATTACTAGTTATTTTATTGGTTACTTTCAGAAGCTGCCAATAACACTCCCCACTGCCTCAACATAAAAACTTCAACCGGTTTTGCCAATACTCATTTTATTGGAAGTGTATTTTAACAGTAACATTAACAATATATCTCCTGACATTTGAAGTTGAACTTAAAACTTTTTTTCTGACAGAAATACTTGTTTGTATCAAAATAAAGAAAGTCTTTGACTTTGTATAACATAAATACTTTTTTTAAGGAGTCTTTCTTGACTTCATTTCACATGAAAGCTTTTTATAAAAAACAGAGTCTTTCTTGACTTCCCTTAAGATACTTTTTATACCATCCACATGTAAGCACTATTGTCCGCTTTTGTAACTTTGGAGTAATCTTATGAAAAAAAAAAAGAAAACGCAGGTCCAACTTAAATTGCCTTACTTCCTTGCAAGTAATTGATTTAAGTTAATCAACTTGAAAACTTTAATAAGTTTATTAAGTGACTTTGATAAATTTAATTCATTTACTTGTAAATAGTTATTTAAATTGGATTCCCTATTCTCTTTTTTTCAGTATATGTTGTCATCACATGTTATGGGGAAACAGTAGAGTGGGGTGAGTAAACCAGTGGTTGTACCTCATTAACAGAAGCTTCTCAAACCTTTTGTCAGAAAGTCGATTTCTTTTTGGCGTGAGCACCAAACCCCCCAGACTAAAAAGCCGCTCCACAGGAGCACTTGATGGGGTTGGAGTGTTATACTTTAAAAAGATTGTCTTTATGCTTTGAAACTTATGCAGAATCTGATGGTCGTAGCCTGACATCAGGTAGTCCATGACTTCTTTTTCTGCAGAATAGGTCTCCTCCTCTGGCTCTGCCACAAAAGTGAAAAAGTCCATCTCACCTTGGCTGCTAGATGTAGTAGCACTGGGTACACTGGCAGGGTTGTTTGCCAGAGGAGCAGTGGTGCAACACTCTGCTGTCAGAAGCTGTTTTACTTGCTCCCTCCTTCCTGCATCTCTCAGCCATCGGAGTTTGAATTTTGGACATCTGGCAGTTGCGAGGAGGGCATCTTTGTCGTCCAGCACACCGGCGAAACGAATCTGAATGGCCTAAAAACATAATCGATATTTTTATGCCTAAAATTTATTATGTTATTGAATTATTTGCAAACAATGCCTAATATGAGATCAGTATTATAGATTTATTTTGTTTTAGGTGACTTGTAAACATTTTAATTGTTTTAATCTTATTTTTCAATGATAATTAATATTCTGTTCCATGTTTGTGAATTGTATGAAGCAATACATTTGACTAATTTCAAGATGGAGCATACCTGTACAATGGCATCTGGAAGGCCTGCAGTCATCCTGGAGAGGTCATCCTTCACAGCCTGGGTCTTCTGCATCAGAACTTCAAGTGTTGGTAGTAAAGTTCCATATGGACAGTCGCCTTGTAAAATGTCCAATGCTGCAGTCAGAGGTTTCATGGCCATGCAGTACTCATGCAGGAACTGGTATTCCTGATCTTTGAAGCACTTCAGTCCTAGCTTTGTGCACAGAGTATTCAGCTCACCCATGGGGATTTCTGCAATTCTCTTTACAGCATCAAAAAAGGAATTCCACCTTGTGGATGTTGGTATTAGGAGCTTTCTTTTGCTGATTTCTTCCACGGTTTCTGATGCAAGTGTAGATCTACTCGATTTGGTCCAAAGAGCTGTGCATTTTGCTGTGCTGCTCCTATACACAGCCCTGCTCTCTGCATTGGTTGTTAAATGTTTCTCCACATCACGTGTGCAAATTATGTTGATGGTGTGCGAAGCACACCTGCAGTGCGGGGGAAGAGACAGCTGACCATCACTTTCATTCTCAGCCGAGAGGATTTCTGACAGATCTGAAAAAGTGACATCATCCTCTTTCGGGGTGGACTCTTCCTCCTCCGTCTCATCATCGGACTCTGTGACTTGATGATAAACTTGAAACGCCTTAACAAAGTTGGATCCATTATCAGTAACTGTTGCAACTACTTTGTTGAGTAATCCATAAGAGGAGTGAATGTTTTCGATTTCTGTACCAATGACATCATACGTGTGTCTACCACGAATTCGCCTACATGCTAATGCAACCTTGTGGCGCTCTAATGTGGTTCTACTGATCCAGTGGAGCGTTACTCCCATGTAGCTTCTGTTGTTAGCAGTCCAAATATCCGCGGTAGTTGAAACAAAGTCAATCTCATTAAGTGCGGCCTTCAAATTTCTCTCCATTTCTGTAAACTCCTTCTCCAAGTAAGAAGTAAAAGTCGTTCGGTGAGGCAGCTCGGCATTAACAGAAGTAGGGATCTTTTTTATTATGGCACGAAACGAGGGCGAGTCAACAGTGTTTATAGGTAGCATTTCTTCTACAATATACTGCGCGACCAACTTCTTCAATTCTTAATCACTTACTGGTTTTGCACTAAAGTCCAACTTTTGTTGTTTGGGGGATGTAGGACCTGCGGAAGTCACGTCTCTCTGCTTCGGACCCCTTGGTGGGACTCTCTCTGTGAGTTTGACTGTGCCGTGCTGCGACTCCAAATGTTTCTTCAAGTTTGACGTCGTGTTTTTGAAGGTAGATAACACTTTTTCACCAACACAGAGTGTACAACGAACCTTAATATTGAAGTCTTTAGCTGACAGAAACTCAAAATAGTGACCATATTTCCAGCTAAAGAACGCACATCTCTCTCCCTCCATTGTTGTTTACAGTTTTTTACGTCGCTTGCTGCTTGTGAGTGGAAAACGTGACCTGCCGCTTATGTGACGTTTCACGAGTCATGACACGTATCTTTTTGATTAAAAAAATAGTAACGCACAGTGGTTTGGAAAAGTAACTTTAATCTGACTACTGTTATGGAAATAGTAATGCGTTAGATTAGTCGTTACTAAAAAGTGGTCATATTCAGAGTAACACGTTACTAAGCAACACGTTACCGGCATCACTGCTTATGAGTACGGATCCTCACCGGTCTAGCAAGCCCTGGTCCTTGCTAGACCGCTAAGACCGGAACCCAGCGGCTCTGAATTCGGACAGTCTAGCCTTCACCTCTACGGTGACCCGTAGGTCCCATCACAGCCGTGGCGGCAGCTACACGCAAAGGAAAAATGCTAAAGCTAGCGAAAATCGAGCAGGAATATTAAGGAGCTAGAGCAGCTTCACGTCCATCAGCAGCGTTTGTTCACAACTGTTTTCAGGTAAAGTAATTTTGTTTATTCTAGAAGTTTTCAGGACTTACATGTTAACTTGAGATGGTTTCATGTATGTTTTAAGCTACAGAATGAACTTGTTAAACATACACAACACATTACTACAGGGTATTATCATGTAGGTAATTAATATAAACCAAATGCATTATAAATGTTGAATGCAGTAGGATGTTTGCTAATGTAAATTGGACCTTAGAACTTATTTTGCATCAAATGAGGGTAAAACGTTTTAAAAAAACAGACTTTTTAATAAAATGGCATTGAACTGTTTTCAATGTGCATTTGTTTATTCAACTTAAGCCTAATAATGATTAGATCTGTCTTAAAAATGTAAATTCTCTGTAGTTTTTATTTAACTATTCCCTCCTGCTTTTCATTAAACTGAACAGAATCAGTGTACTGCAGGTTATATGTTTTGTTTTACATTTTTCTATTAAAAAAAACAAAACAAACAAACTCTTATTTAATCTATTACAGGTCAGCATGCACTGTGCTGCACATCTGCATCGGTGCTGGTGAAGTTGTGGGTCTGCAGGATGAGCGTGAGGAAGATGTGTGTGGAGGAGGTCAGTGGTGCTCTGTCCTGGAGGAGGTACCAGCAGACCACCACTATTGTTAACAGGCAAGTCATTCATAGAGATGCAACAGCCGTCGTCTGAGCCAGCCCAGCAGTCCCTGTAGATGGACGCTGGAGTGGACAGTGAGAGGAAGCGTCCCAAACCTCTCTCTGCAGGCCGTCCTGTATGATGTTTTTCTGGCCAGAAACGTTCAGCCACGGGTCTGCTCCAGCCCTCCATCCACGTCTGGATCCTCCTGCAGCAGATCCAGCTGCACTGTTAAAGACTTCCGGCTCACTCAGTTTAAATAAATGATCCAGGAAGAGTCACCCAGGTTAATCCTGCTTTAACCGCACATAACTGGTCCATACTGGTTTTGATCTGTAAATAATTGTAACGTATTATAAATAATCTTGTCTCCTTACCATCTTTTCATTTTCTGTTCATGTAACATGTTCAAAAACATCTAATAAAACTGGTGATAAAATCAACCAGAAAGAGTTATCAGTTAGTATTTGTTTTAATAAATGTGTTCAAATATCAAACAGCTAAATAACATTAACATGATGACAGTAGAAGGCCTCTCTCCCAGGATGACCAACAGGTAAAGCCTCTCCTGACCCTGGACACCTGCAGTCCTACAGAGAAAATCAGAGACCACAGTTGACAAAAAGGCAATAAACACATTTTTACATTTATCCACATGAGAAGATAAAATTTATATTCTTCACACAAACTTTTTACTTCATTATAACGTGTCAGCTGTGTAAATCCCCGAATGTAAAACTACTTTTCACAGAAGAACTTCTGTGGTTGTGTGTGTAAACAGCTTCACTCTTCACCTCTAAGCTTAATAAAAACGCTTCTTTGCTCCATTGTCCTTAAAACAAATGACAAGTTTAATTCGCTACACACACACACACACACACACACACACACACACACACACACACACACACACACACACACACACACACACTCACACACACACACACACACACACACACACACACACACACACACACACACACACACACACACGGGAATAACTGGGACCCGCGATACAAACTCGTTCTGGCTGATTTCTGCCTAAAATGTAATTTAAAGAACAAATATACAAACGAAAAATGTCTATAAACTGAACCGCTTTAAGCTTTTTAAGATTTCTACGGCTAGTTTATAACAAACTTACATTTAAAACTTCGTAGCTCTCCCCATTTTCTCTGCCTGTTGAAAATCCACAGCCGGCACGCAAAGCATGCTGGGATAACCTTGTTCTGTGAGGAGACAACGAAGCGGTTAGCTAACGCTTCACAATGCAACAAAATGATGACATTTCATCAACTTACCGGAGAAAATCCTTCCGAAACACCGAAAATGAACTGCAGTCAATGCAGCAGCGGGGCTGTTTGGAACTATTCGAAACTACATGAACCACGTGACTTCCCATAGGAGTCTATTGGAGTGTCGTAACTCTCTACAGCTCTGACAAAACCCTGCCCTCCTCTCCCAATGATTGGACAGGAATTCAAGAAACGTGATTGGTAGCCAAGACTCGTGCTCTCATTGGTTCCACCCAAGTTCCCCCCACTGACGCTAGAATCGAGACAAAAAGATTCGTAACACTGTAGGATTTGAGGTTTGTACCTGTAGAATGAAATGTGTGTTTTGAGAGTTTTGATTTCAAACTTGTACCTTGATTTTTTTCAATTTGAAAGTCTGCTAGTTACAAAACGAAAGTTTCATGTTTCTGAATGAATGATGTTACAAAATGAGTAGTAAATGTACAAAATAAAAGTTTGATTTTACAAAATAAAAAATACATGTACAAAACACAATTTTTCTGTTACAAAATAAGAAATACAAGTACAAATTGAGAATTATAAGTTAGAAAACTAAAGTTACAAGTTACGAATCCAAAGTTACATGTGATGAAACATGTTCGAAGTTACAAAACTTGGTACAAGTTACGCTGAATATTGTCCCAATCCTAGTTCCATAGGTTTCCAGTCCCATTATTATCAGATCCTCTCTTCTTGTGTACTGTTCAAGTTCATCAACTCTTTGCTCTAAAGCTGTTATCTTTTAGTATTTTTCAGTCAACAGTACTTTAAGTTCTTTCACCTCCTCCACCAGCCTCAATAATTGATTCTGCTGTGCTGTTATATTTGACAGCTCACCTGACATGAAGTTCAGTGATCGTTTGATCTCCTCCAGGTCATCTTGAGCCATGTCTTTGCCTCGTCATGCAGCTCTTCCTCCAGGCATCCCTGCCAATCAGATAGTTGTTCAATTTGCGTAATCACCGCAACGCAATGTTGTTGGTCCTATCTCAATCAAACCACTCCTGGTTCAGTGCTGCTGGACCAGACACACCGGGTTCGGTGCTGTCACAACGAGCCGGTGGAGTCACGCTGGTTCGGTGCTGCCAGGCCGAGCCTGTAGGGTCAAGCTGGTTCCATGCTGCTGGGCCGAGCCGGGTTCGGTTAATGAGTCAGTGCTGCATCTGTTAAGGATGAGGAAAAAGGTGTGGGTTGTGAAAAGAAGAAGACTTGTCCAAAAGATTGTTCATGCATGCATAATCTGCAGAAAGGCAAAAGCAAGAGCCAGTCAACAAGTTACGGGAGATTTGCCAACAGAAAGAAGTGAACCAGCGACACACCTTTTTACCTGACTTGACCCAAGCTGACATGCTGAAAAATAAACATAAAAGCAAATAGTAAAGCATTGTTTCAGTCTCTGAGTGAAATCCAGTTTCTCAACTCTGGGTGGATGTTAATCCCTCTCAAGTGGGCAGGCACAAAAGAGTACAGGACTTGAAAGGTGTAACGTCCAAAGGGTCAATTTTCACCTGTATATTGACCAACATAGTGACCTTTTATCTCCAGCATAAGTCCACTTTCTATTTGGCCTTCTAAATCCAGAAGGTTCTGCTCAGCGCGTGTTGACATTCCATGAAGACAAAACATCCAGACAAACATTCTCTCCCAAGGCTCTTGCACTCACTGTGAGAACGCCAGACGTCAACATTCTTCACTCTGAATACGTGAAGACTCCACGATGTTATAGTTATAAGTTAAATAATCATATGTAATGAATGAACAAGATGTTTAAATGAAATGTTTGAATAATCTGTGCTTAAATCGATGAATTTGAAATGAAAATTGTTCTTACAATGATCCATTTATGTCACAAATCCCTATTTGTTTGATTTAACAAGTTAATCATTGTTTACACTCATACACATTACAATAAGATACATATTAAGGTTAAAAACATCTTTGTATCTGCGAGAAGGCGTGGCTTCTTGTGAGGTCTTCTGCTGTTGTAGCCCATCCGCCTCAAGGTTGTGCGTGTTGTGGCTTCACAAATGCTTTGCTGCATTCCTCAATTGTAATGAGTGGTTATTCCAGTCAAAGTTGCTCTTCTATCAGCTTGAATCAGTCAGCCCATTCACCTCTGTCCGCTAGCATCAACAAGGCATTTTCGCCCACAGGACTGTCACATACTGGAGGTTTTTCCCTTTTCACACCATTCTTTGTAAACCCTAGAAATGGTTGTGCGTGAAAATCCCAGTAACTGAGCAGATTGTGAATTACTCAGATCAGCCCATCTGGCACCAACAACCATGCCGAGCTCAAAAATGCTTAAATCACCTTTCTTTCCCATTCTGACATTCACTTTGGAGTTCAGGAGATTGTCTTGACCAGGAACACACTCCTAAATGCATTGAAGCAACTGCCATGTGATTGGTTGATTAGATAATTGCATTAAGGAGAAGTTGAACAGGTGTTCCTAATAATCCTTTAGGTGAGTGTAGATCTATTAAATCTAAAATAGGTTTTTGAACCAGGCTGTAAACATGTTTATTTCTGCTGTGAAATTGGCATTTTTAACTTGGGAATCAATGAGGATTTGCTCACTTCTGGTGTCAGCCCCTACAGGATGAAGGTGGAAAAGCAATTTTTGTCCCTTCCGTGTTGGCATAAAAAAATTTCCCAGCCTGGCCTGCCAGACTCCTCCTCTGTTTAATTCTACACAGAGAAAGGGTCTGGAAACTCTCTTATTCAAATAACCCCACCCCGTGAGAACTCTAACAGAGCCAATCAGCGCTGAGAAGCATTCGTCACACACTATAATGCAGAGTTTGTCGAACATGGCAACTGAAACGGAGTTCGCTGCTGCTTTTTCCTCTGGTCTAAATTACTTGGACACATCTTTAAAACAAGTAAAAGCACTAAAAGCCTTTCTTCTAAAGAAAGATGTTTGTGCTGTCACCAAATTCCATTTTTGACCAGCTAAAAAACTGCAGCGTCGTGGGCGTAACACATAGCGATGCTCAGTTTCTCATAAACAGTGAAGACAGCAGCGGAGTTCGCTGTGGCTCTTTCCTCTGTTCTAAATGACTTGAATGTCTTTAAAACCACAAGTAGAAGGGCTAAAAGCATTTCTTCTAAAAAAAAAAACTAGATGTTTGCGGCGTTGTCAGATGCCTTTTTTTTTTACTACAGCTAATAAAACTACGGAGTTGCGCGGTACAATCCGTATTTCCGTCTTTTTTCTGATTGGTTATTTTTGAGCTGACTAATCCCGGCCCTCAGCCTGTTAAGTTACCAGACACTTTCTGTGCAGAATTAAACAGGACGAGTTTGGCAGGCCAGGCTGAAGATTCCCAGGATTGTGCGAGCTTGATTTAAACTTATGTCAATTGGATTTGATGCATGAAAGTTTTCATAATAAAACTTGAACTGATTTGATAAAAGCAATGACTCAATTTCTTTGTTTTATTTATTCGTACAAAGAATATCATGGATGTACAATGAAGCTAAAGAGCAGCAGCAGCAAGAGTTCAGAGACTCCAGACAACTTCTCACCATGGCCTCCCTCTTGGGATTCAGTGAAGTCTGTTCTACATCACTTCACATGACTTCTTTGAATGGACCACATCAGTATTCCTGACTGGGTAAAAGAAAAGGAGGAAATTAGTAGACTGATGTGCACCATGTCTGAAATATTCTTCATTTAATCCTTCACAATAGCACTGTTGCCACTTGGATTCAAGGTCTCACCCATCTCCTGTGTAGCCCTCAGGAATGGGTGGGACCCAGCTAAATTCAGGCCATCCCAGGGTCTCTTTCACATTTTGTTCTTGCAGCCACTTTGTTAGAGGCTCAAAGTATTTCATTAGTGAGTTGGCATTTATCTTTCTGGTGCCAATGGCCTCCTGGAGCACATCAGGCCAAAGTTTGGAAGAGCCAGCCTGAAGAACTTTCCTTTGAGAAGGACAGACATTAATGTTGCATTTTCAGTGTTTTGAACTCAAGATCTGGCTTGGGCATACTTTAGAATGGCTCCTGCTTCTGCAGACCGGTAGATGTCACATGTGTGCAGAGGGCCAGTGTGATGGGCTGCTTCACACAGCTTCTCGTGAAACTGGAACTGCAGGATGAAGCTGATAAAATAGCTGCAGAAGACAGGGGAGAAAAAAATTAGGTTGGTCGCATTAGAAACTTGACCTTTTTCATATTACACCACTTTGCATCCCTCTGCTTTTTTTTTTTTTTTTTTTTTTTTTACCGTGTCCTGTTTGGCTGTGAAGCAAGCAGAATTGATGTCTGAATGCTGGTGACAAGCCTTACAGATTTATTCTCAGGTGGAGCATCAAAGCGTTTGCTTTTAATGTCACGCCTGATACTTAAAACTTTATTGTTAATTTTGTTGAATGCTTTGTAATTCCGTCCAGACACGGAGACAGAGGTGAAAGAGAAAGGAAAAGAAAAGGTGGGGAGAGGGGGGGGGGGTTCCACAAAAATAAACAATGAACAAGAGTCTGCTTCTAGACCTGCAGAAAAAGACAAAAAAAAAAACAAAAGGACAAAAAAAAGGACACAACAACAATACAACAAGATCTAGCTATCACTGCGTCAACTTGATGAAAAAAATATATAATCAACATTGCTTAACTGAAGAATCACGATAATAAATCACAGTGCATTAAGTGCCCACCATAGTCTTAAGACCTGTGTTTAACGTGCCCAAGCCCATACTTTTGAGAGCACCATGTGAGCACCTGTGTGTGTACACGCGCTTGTTTATTTAAGGTTTCTCTATAGGAGCGTCCAACAGAGAGTGTGAGGGACCACAGATCCGCCCCCCAAAGATGCGCAGGAGACGGGGGGAGCTCCAAGTCCCAGAGATCCAGGCGCTGCCCCAGAACACAGGAACCCCAAGGAGACTGCAACCAGGAAGGCCCCTGCCCCCCTCGAGAGGCACAGAGGATCGCCCCGGGGGGCCACAACCAGCAGCCGGCAGAGTCCCGGGAGACATCAGCGGCAATCCCACAGGCCCGCCCGCAGCCTCCCACCCCCTAGCCGGCCGAGCCCGGGACCCAGCGACCCGGGACCCAGGGGCGACCACCCCCGCCGGGGACCCAGCATCCCTCTGCTGACGAACGACCACACTTGTTTGTGGAGCAGATAGGTGTCCGAGGGGGCACTCATTACCTCCTTTATGGCTGTTAGCTGTGATGCTAGCGATTAGCATTTTCAGTTCACCAATCAATAAAAAGCACAGAAGAAAAAGAAGTTTGCTTTTTCTATTGGCATCATGGCAGAGACTGGAAGTTAAAAGTAAGTAATGTCTTTGGAGGTGAAGCAAAGAGCTAAAACCAGAGTGAACATCGGCATGGCCTACACTAGTTTGAGGGAGCTAAACAAGGTTACAAAACCACATACAGATTGTGACATGGCTTTGTTGCTACTGTACTAATAAGTTATACGTTTTGTTTAACAGTGTAGAGCTTTACTTTGTTTTAGTATTAATTTGCTCATGCCAATGTTAGCTCGTTAAAGCTAGCTACAACAGGGCTGTTTATGACAGATGTAATTCCCCTTTCTACCAGTAGGGCAGAGGAGCAGGAAACTACTTTTACCTTTAAAGAACCAGGGAATAAGTTATTTTACCTGAAAGACATCAACAAAATGAATCTAGAATGGTCATTGGGCTTGTTGAATTTGCCCAACAAGAATTTGGTCTAGAATTTCCCTTTTTTTTTTTTACCTGCTGACAATTGTAGTACAATTTCACTCCATCTAAAAATTTTTTTCGTATACACTGCTGGTTTTAGCTGCAAGCTGTTTGAAAATTGTGTGTCATGTTCCCCTTTAAGCACAAACCCGTTCAAAGGATGTTTGTATGATCATGTTGGAGATGTATATTGAACCTAGAAAGCCAATGGGTCCTACTTCTCGCCTGGGACCATTCCACTTGGACTGGAAAACATGAGATCAGATACCTGATGTATGGATAATTTGCAGGGATGTGGAATTTTGCACCAGGATCAAATTGGTCCTCTGTACGCTTGGTGGGCGGGCAAATTCCTTGGTATTTGGTTCTATAAGAAAAGAGTGCCAAAATTTTTTTTATAAAATAAATTAATTAAATAAATAAATAAAAAAGAGGTACATTCTGAATAGGCTAAGCATCAGGATTATTACACAAAAATATGTAAAAATCCTACTGTTAGCTTAAACTGTAGCAATATGTAAATTTAAACTATGCCCCACCTGAGGTACCACCACTCAGAGTTGTATTTATCAGGGGGGGTGCGCCCATCAAACACCCTCCATCTCCACTGGTCAACGAGGTAGCCAAAAGGAAGGAAGGCAATCTTCTCCAGAGCCACATTCAACAGGAAGTTAAGGTCAGTTTCTGGGGAGGAAACATCCAAAGTTGGTTTTGGCAAAACTCAGGTTTGAATACTGATATTCAACAGGGTGGCATTGTTACCTTCGTCAGAGGTCACTGATTCTAGCAGGTTAATTTTGTGCAGGTGCTTTGGGGTCCAAACAGAAAGTGACACAAGATCGCTGATGGCTTCGTGAAATGCGGGGTTGGCTCCACCGCGAAAGCCCACAGGCTGGTCCTTGTACTGCATGAAATACTCGATGTGTGCCATCTCACGGTGAGCAGTGATGAGCTGCTCCATGGTCACTGTGGTGCACTGCATAATCCTGAGGAGGTTTAATGATTATTGAATACAAGCTTTACAGGTAAATTGTTTACCAGATAAACCAGCTTACCTGAAGTCTTTGCGGTTGTAAAAGTCCCAGGCAGACGTTTGACACTCTACCTCTCGATCCTCCGGCTTAACAAGCATAGAACCTTCCCAGAATTCGTTAGGCATTTTTGCTAAATCCAAGGAGGTGAAGAAATCCTCGGCCACACGGAACATGTGTGTAGCATTGTAGCCCTGTGGGCAATAAGAGTCATTTTACAAACATTCAGAAAATTTAGAAGCCTTTCCCACTGCAGTAGCATAAGTTTCCCCACTGACTTGTTTAACCATTTCAGCCGTCACATCCAGGTTGGGTTTGTCAGGAAATGGGACCATCATGTCAAAGATGTTGTTCCAGGTCTGGGCCCACATATTTCCTTAGAGTGAGGATGGAAACACTTACATGGCTGTTCTGACTCCATACAAGATACTCCACTAAAGAAATCCCTTCACAAAGAATGTTTATTCAGTTCCATGTCTGCATCATGATACCATGCTGCTACTGACCTTAGTTAACGTTAAGGAATTGTAATAACAGCTCCATTTATGGACATATTTCCCATTTTAAACTACCTTTTTTAAAAACATCTGTAACCAAATGCACCGTACCCAGCAGGTGTGCAGGAATCGGTCCCTTCAGGTTGATATATCTGGGTCCATAGAAGTTGTAGAGTTTGCGGCGCACAAATGCATGCAGGTTAAGGTAAAGTGGCTCGATGGCCCTGTAGAGCTTTTCTATATCCTGCTCAAAAGATGGAGACTCGAACCAAGAGCGCCACTCTGCTCCAGTGTCATTGAATCCTGCAGAATTAGACGTCCCAAATTAGATCAGTTTACATCCTCTGTGTTGGATTTCTTTTTGCCATTTGTCTTTGCAGTTTTTCCATTTAAAAAATATATTCTCACCATCTCCTCTAGAGGCTTTGTTGCTGAGCTCGACAAACCTGGGGTAGTACGCCTTTATAGGCACGCCGGAGTCATTGTGCCAGGCTTCCCAAACGTAGAGCAACTTCTTGTAGCTCCTGGAGTTAGCCATGATGTCTGTTAGCTCTTTAAACACAAACAACAATTTTCTCTCAGAGCAGACAAGCTACAGTAGAAACAAGTCGCGGCTGCTAAAAGGACAAAAGTTTCCCATATAAATATTTGCATTTCCTGTAACTGTACATTTTTACACATTTCTCTTTTACATATTTCTCTTTCATTCTGGTGAAGCATTTGTAGCCTACAGAAATGGTCAGTTTTTCATCTACAGTTTAACCTCTCCAGTATCCTGTCAGATGGTGACATTAGTTTGAAGCTGCCGCCTTTAATCTGCAAGAAAGATACTGTTGTTGGCCCAAGGTCCCTCGCAAGCTCCCTCTTATCCAAGACTGCTTTGCTTCACGGAAAAAGGATGAACTTTCATAATTAGATCATTTAATGAAATGAACTTTTATAAGAATGAACCGTTATAAATAAAGAAGTGTTAAAATAATGATGAAATGGAATGAACAATGTGGTTAAATGAAATGTTTTTGATTAATCTGTGCTTAGATTAATAAGGATGAAATGAAATATATGACCCATATATTTAATCAACCAACGTGACTGGACAAGACACACTCACCATATCTCCATGACGCAAGTTAAAATTAACGTCACTGCACATAGATATTTTCTTATCCACAAAATCAGCATCTTCATATCTGAGGGAGGTATGCATCTGAGGTTGGTTGGCAAAACCCCTTTTCATGGCAAGTTCTGATTTGTCAGTAAACCAAAATATGGCCATTATTAAAACATAATTACTTCCTAAGTGATTCAGTTGAGCTAACTGACTGGCCATCGGAGGAAACCTCTTCTCCCATCGCATCTTTTGACAAGCTGTCAAAACCTGTTGCACGCTACAGCTGACCGCAAACTGTTCCTTCAGAATAAAGCTGAACCAGCTCCGACTCCTTAAGAGTCTTCCATACTTTCAAATAACTACCTGTTGTGACCTGGAGACATCTCGAGACTGGTCTAGTGGCACTGCGGTTTCTTCTACGGACTTCAGTACCTTTGGGGTCCATGGACTTCCTGACATTCTGGATCTACAACAGGGGTCTCCAAGAGGGTACGTAGACTCGACAGATTGTGTCTGATGTGGTTTTATAAACCATCACTTATAGTTTAAAGCAGACCAAATTCACTCCCACTCAGAACTCAGTTTCTCCAGATACAAAGGTTCTGATAACATCACATTCACACATCATCGCACCTCACATTCCATTCATCACATAAAGTGTCCCCTAGTTGTCATGTTTTTAATTTTTAGAAAATAAATTTCTTACTTTTTATAAACTTGATTCTGTCTGAATTGATACGAAATGTTTTACGATCCCTGAATAAACAAATAATTCTAATTCTTCTGGTTAAACATTCAAAGACCAATCAGATTGTATTTCCATATTTATATAGAAATTCACATCTTATGCTTTTGCTGGTTCCTTTATTTTCCTCCACTGCATCCAGATGACCACATTGTGCGCCAGTAAAAAGGATTTTTCTTACACGTAACTTACTTTTGTTCAATAAAGTTCTGGGGAAAATAGTAATTCAAAGATATTGCACCAGTGCTACGTTTAAAAATAGACAGACACGCACAGACAGTTTTTTTTTCGTTGCACTGTACAGCCCTGCTCTGATATGGAAGAGCCTGGGGGAAAATCAGGACGTCAATAGCACCAACCATAGATATGTACCAACTAGCAAGAAAAGCAACTTTTGATCTTTTTCTGCAGCGGTTTTAGTGCTTTTCGGTGCACCGCTGCTGATACAGCGCCCCTATAGTGGCGCAACGCTGTAACTGCATTTAAAATAACATCCATATAGCTGGGGGCAGAGTGAGATCACTCTGGGGCAGCACAAAATTAGCTGGAGCCGGCCGCCATGAAAATTTGAATGCAGGAAAAACCCTGCTTCCTGCGAATAGCGAAGGTTGGGCTCCCCACAGATACCTCTGCCTCTGGTTTTCTGCTTGATCGGTGAGCTAACGTTCAGTATACTATTTGGAGAAAGTCATTTCAGATTACCGCTAGAAGTTGGTTGCAGGACCGGCAGCTACATTACAAGGATAACTGGGTGTTCTCATGCAGAACACCCCCCCCCCCCCCCCCCCAAAAAAGCGAGGAGTGGGCAGTCCTTTCCTGAAATTCAGAGACATCCTTCGCTATGCCTTTGTTAATAATCACCATGAATTAATGAATTTTAATTGTCAGTGTGCTATGCCAGGAAACTACCAGCAACACCGAAAAACACTGGCTAACTCATGCCTTGTATACCTCATGACTGTGATCAGTCAGTGGGAGAGGAACACAAAGAGCAGAGACCTGAGTATGTAGTATGAACCATGCACCACATTTTTATGGTGACAGTGGAACGCAGAGTGGTCCCATTCCTTTGATCGACCTCCTCACTTACAGTACCAACATGACAATCGAAGCAAAACCTCATTACTACCACCACAAGCCCCCAAAATAAACAAGCATAAACACCTCAAAATAGAGCTAAAATGCATGACTCCCCACAATGCACCTCGCCTACTGCAGCCAAGTGGTCGCTACCAGTCCAACTTTTAGAATGGATGGATGGGTGGGTAGAGTCTGCAAATGAACTCTGCAGGTGTTACAGCTGCTTTGGGAGTTCAGAGCTAGATTTTGTCCAAAATGACACCTGGAGAGTTGATGAGGAAACACTCCATTTTAATCGTCAGTGTTGCATATCAACTATATAACACGTTATTGCCCAGATTGGGGTTACACATCTTTACCATCTGGTGTAAAGCAATAACTTCATTAGGGATTATAATTGCAGCCGTGGCTCGTTAAACGCAATATTGCAACTTTCCTGCTTAAAGGAGTCATTTTACTGTCCTTACAAGACCTTTCAGTTTTAAGCCTGCACTTTTATAATTTATTGAATCTACATGAGTGGGGTCAAATGAAACATTTTAATTCATATTGTTCATTGTTATGTCAGTGCTATATAAATATTTTCATGGATTTGAAATGCCTTAATTTTGTGAAGTTAGTGCGCACCGTAGTCATAAATGCTATGGTTCTAAATATTGACATGATCATTTTTCAGCCTTTGTTTCATCATTTTTGTTTTTGCCAAGAATTCTCATTATGGTGCACCCCTAATTACATCAATATTTAGGTTAACCAACTGGTGCCACATGTCAGACCATTAACTACTTGAAACATGACGGCTTTCAGAAAAACTGTTAACCCTCATTCACATATACTTCACATCTGGTTGGGTTCACTCACCAGGTTCCAGGCTCCAGCTTATGTTTGGCCGTGGGTGTACCTTAGTTGTTGAATAAATACGTTCCATGATGCTGAGAATGGTGTTGTACTACAGACGAATTAAGAAGGGATAGTCAAGATCTCAGTTTTCAAAACACTCTGTAAAAAAGCTTATGGAAATATTAGAGCAAGATAGAGACAATCAAACCTCCTCTCTTTCCTTCTGGGGAAGGTTGGCAGGTCCCAGCAGCATGATGCCCCCCATCAGCCTCATGTCTTCAAAGTCAAGAAGCTCATTAGAAAAGACCTGCTTGGCCTTCTTCCCCCAGGCCTCAGTGAAGGCTTGTTCCTCTAGATCTGCACTAACCTGAAAAGAAATGGCAGACATGAAAGGATGTTTTAGTCATGCTGAAGGGCATTTATGTGAATCCCTTAAAATGAGTCTTCATATTTGTAGACATCTTCCTGAACTGGATACTAAATCACCCAAAGGCTTGTCCAAAAGGATGTTGCTACCAAATGGAAACAGTACAACTCTGTTTAACAGAAAAACATAAGACCCCGTTCAGATCTGATGTCCAATGCAGGGTGAGCTAATACACATTCCCACCCCAAGAATTTTTTCTTTATGCACTAAAAAAGATCGAAGGATTCTCACCATTAGACAAAGACTTGCAGAACTGACCTGACTGCGTCAGGACTGCTGTGTAACATTAGGCAAAACATGAAAAACGACTGCATGCTGTAAACTTCTGTAAGATTTAAGATCAACCATCTAAACCACAGGATATTGTGGGAAATGCTGCATTTACCTGCAGTATTTAGCTCCTCATTACAAAAATGGGTGACATTCTGAGTCATTTTCCTTCAGATGAAAACAAATGGCTTTTGGCAGAATTCTTACTTGATTACTAAATACACATTCAAGAACAAGATCCAGCTGCATGGTGGCACAGCTGAAGCCCTGCAGCCTTGCAATAGAAGGTCTCCAGGTCAAAAATCATGTATGTTAACATAACTTGGCAAGTTCTTTTGTATAAATGTGTCTGCAGAATGAAAACTACCCATGAACAAATGTTTAACGTTTAAGCCAACATACAGTTACAGAAAATTAAAACTAGCCCATCAGATAAAAAGCTAGATGAAGAGACCGGAGGAGTGTGCATCATTGACATCCTATCTGGGAATATTGCTGCTTTGATTTAAAATTAAAATTAATGTGAGACAGGTGATCACAGAACCCTGATTTTATTTAGTATGGCTACTCCATTTTATTTGAACCTGCTTCAGTCTGGAGTCAGAAGTTGTGATGAGAGACTTTCTGGCACCAAGACTGGAGGGTGTCCCTACCTGGAGGTTGGAGTTATAATCCGTTAGGTTTGTGTAGTAGTTCCAGCTGGCTGACACGCTGAAGAAGAACACCTCCTCAGCAGTGCTGTTGTAATCTCTGAGGAACCTCTGCGCGTCAGCTGTGCTGTTGGTGTAGTTTCCAGGCTGCCAGCTCTCTCGCAGTGCTTCACAGCGCAGCAGCACTGGCAGAAGCAGCAGCAGAGACTTTACTAACCTGTGTACACCACCTCCACCCATGGCTGGCTCCAACTTAACAAGGGTTGAGGAGAAGAAAAGGGTTCAAATCCTACAAACGAGCTGCCTAATCCACTTCTCCAACCGGTGCGTCTTTTCTCCCAACCTGGCGGCTGCCGCTGCTGAAATGCTCAGAAAGCAACAAGCACTTCTTTTAAAGTGCCAGTTTAACCCAACCCTTCTTCTTCTTCAGTGAGCGAGACAGGCTAGACCAGTGGCAGAGCCAGAACGTAGCAAATGGGTGGGCCTAGAAAAATCTTGATGGGCCTAATTAATTTCAAAGCTCATATGAGATGTGTGCCGCGCGTGTGCACGTCAAAGTGACATGTTTTAATAAAATCTCTCAAGCCACAAATAATCCTATGATAGAAGATTATACATTAGATACTTATTCCATGGATCTCTGTTAAATTTCAACTTTAAGGACTGTTACAGACGCTGGACTCCCGCTCTGGGCTAAGACCTGCACACTCTCTAGTGTGAACTTTCAGGCTGGACAGGTTCTAATCTCCGCCAGGCATGCTGCCATGCTCGTCTCAGCACCCTAGCTGCAGGCTATCAGCTAAGAGCTGAAGATCCAAAAGACTGCAGCCTGCCAGAGGTCACCGCATGTTTCAAAAATCAGGATTTTTGACTGTTCTTCATGCTGCAGATAGCTCAGGATGCAGCAGGTGGTGGTACAAAACCAGAGATCAGATCAGATGATTCTCAGCTACCGCGCCCTCCACAGGGGAATAATCAGCAAGCATGATGCAAGCACACAGACACACACCTTGACTAAGCAGCATACACCTCCAACCACACCCCCTCTCCTCACCGGCTCTCAAGAGCTCTGTCTCATTCAGGACCATGGACAGTGACACGCCGATGTGGTGCGGGACGACCCATCACCTCCGGAATCTTCCACCCAAAGCCTCGGTCCACAAAACAATAAAATGAACAGAACCAAATAAAATGGCCTTAGAGGATTAAAGCAGACCCGACGAGATACCCGGATGAAATGATTCGTTTCCTTTACTGGATTAACGTAAGTGCAAGGAAAAGCATCAGATAAAAAAGGTCCTTGCGTGTCCGCTCCGTATCGCACGTCTGTCTCCCCCTCACACCCAGTCCTTTCTCAGTTTACACCGCTGATCAATATCAATGATGATGAGACTCTGGGAGATGCCCGGTTCAGCTGTGAGAAGTCCAGGGCAGGAGGATGCTTCTGAGAAAAAAAAAATCATGAACCTCACTGGGTGGCAGGGATGGCATCAGAATATTTTCTCTGCAGTAGGTTAATAGTTGCTTAGTGTCAGTAAACAGGTGCCAATTCGCTTTTTTTATCTAGAAAAGACCAAATTACAACTCCAACAAGCAAACTGGAAAACTTATTCATAATATGATTAAAATTAATACCAGACAGAAAAGTTACAGTATTTTTATTACACAGTGAAAAAAGTCCACATTCATTAAAATAATAATTTCATATTGTAATTGTTGTTACAACATAACTGGGGTTGCTAAGCAGTTGCTTGCTTGGCCACATCTTGGTGTTGCTATAGCAACACCAAGCTACTGCCTGGCCCTGCCCCTTTTGGGTGGGCACTCTGTCAAACTGGGCGGGCCATAGCTCCGCCCCTGGGCTAGACGCCCACGAGGCGTATTGCTGCCACAGCCGCCCAAACATACCATCAGGGAGAGTCACAGCCTCTCATAAACCCCTGTCACATGCAGATACCACATCAGGGTCCACACCCTACGCCTGTCCTCCACACCCAAACACCGACAGACCCGTAGCCCTCAACCTCCGAAAATAGGCCTCCTCTCACGACCATACCGTCCACAGCGCAGAAGAACATGGCACACAGACTCAAGCTCCCCACAATCACACCTCCTGTCCATGTGTTTCCCCACCAAAATCAGCCCGCCTCGAAGACCACAATGCCCCAACCTCAACCGAGTGAGGACCACCGTGTCTCTCCTCTGAAGATTCAACCCAACCCACTTTAAAATGACCTCTTTATAGCAGTTCTTCCACCAGCAGCAGCTCGCTGAGGAGAGGCAGAGCAGGCTGGCGCAATCAGGCGCACCAGGTGAGGTCAATTATCTCCCAAAATAAAAATAAAATCCACATGGACCCTTTTTCTGAAGCACATCATTAACAAGTGGTGTGAAAAGCTAGAAGAAACAAAACACTGTTAGATCTGTGCGCTTGGATAAATAAATGTGTCCAGCAGAGTGAAGGCTCCTCAGTAACGCTGCACCGTGGAGTGTCGGGGAGGAAATCCATATATTTCACTCTCAGTTCCCATTCCCAGCTTGGAGACCACAAAGGGAGGGCTTCTTGTTTTTTGTTTTTTTAATAGCGGGTGGCATCTACTGTCTAGGAGTGTGAGTCCAAGTGGGACAGTCACTGTATAAAATTATACTCATCTATACATTATTTTATATTATAAATATCCTATATTCTCCAAATTAGTCCACTTTTCTCAGGAAGTCAAACAAAAACTCAGAAATACATTTTACCCCACACCTTTATATTCAATTCTCCACATGCTTTCACCTTTAATTTGTCTTCTAATACTTCCCTATGTTCTGCAAAAACACAACACAACCGTCTTCCTGTCCTGTCCATAGTCACATAGACCTGTAGGATGTTTCCCTACAAAAAATGAAATTTTTAGAAGGGAAACTATTGTGAAATTCTGCCACACTATACAGTTCTTCTAACCTTGCAGTTAGCTTAGTTGCTTGTTTTGCATAAAAATCAGCCATCTCATTTCCCTCTACCCTTCTGTGAGCTGGAACCCTCATGAATCTCATCTGTGAACAAACCTTGCTTAATCTAAATAAGCATTCGTACATCTCAAACTCAATATCGGGTCTACTATCTGTCAACTGAAGGGACATTAGTGCTTAAAGAGAGTCTGAACATATTATACCCTTTTTTTTATCCTATTTTGTTCCATCCATTGCATTCCATCCCTGAATTTAGATAAAACTAAAGTAATTTTCTTTGGAAATTATTAAGGGAATTTAAACCTAGGAATAAATATAGAGGGTATTACAATAGAGGTAGTGTTGAAAATGTAATGCTTAGGAATATTTATTGGCAGTAAACTAAGCTGGAAACCACATATCCGACACATACAGATTAAGATTTCAAAAAGTGCTTCAATCACCAATAGAACAAAATACATTTTACAATACAATGTGCTGTATATATTGTATTGCTCATTGGTATTGCCTTACCAAACGTACTGTATAGAGGTGTGGGGCAATAACTATAAAAGTTCATTAAATTCACTCTTCATTCTCCAAAAACGGGCAGTAAGAATTACTCATAAGGAAAGATTTAATGATCACACAAATAGGCGCGCAGATAGGGTGGGGGACGGGGGGGATCTGTCCCCCCCAGATTCAAATCGACCCCGATCCGTCCCCCGCACTAAGGCCAGAAAGAAAACAAAATCGGAGGTTACGCTCTTGAAGCTCCTTTTTCCAATTACATTGAATGCAGCATGATGCAAACAAACACCAACTCCAGAGGCGCAAAAGTGGTTGCTGCTAGGATGCTGGATGAAGCGAATAAGGCAAGCAACAATTACTGCGTATTTTAAAAAGACCAACAGTGTAAGTAGGCGGGACCAATCTGTCTGTTTATGCATACTGGTTATAGTTTCAGAACATTGTTGTCAGTGTTAGGACTTACTCGTTAAAAGCGCCGAAGCCTCATTGCTGACTTTAACAAGTCTCATCTACAAATATGATCCCTCATGAAGTTACTACTTTACATCAGATGATGGTGGAGATGTGCAATCTTCAGGCTGAGCAATGTTTTGGAGTTTTAGAGTTTGAAAAATGCCTCCCGCCGAGAGGCTCCCAGTCGGGGAGAGGAGGAGATGCGTGCAGCATGAAGAGCGCAAATGTTAGATAAAACGTATAATTGCCGGCAGGTCTGGTCTTTGTTGACTGATCCCTTTGTCTGGTAATGACTGACTCTGATTATGAAGCAGAATATTGACTCTGATGAAGAAATTCACTCATCCAGCCGGAAAGGTTGACGCTGCTGCAGCATCAGACAGCTGGTGCTGCACGAGAGGTGCTTGTGTTACAAGCTCCAAACGTTGGGTTTGATGCTTGATTAACCTTCTTTGGAACATGATGGATGTAGAAATGATGGTAAAAACACTGCTAACGTGATAGACGTAGCGACAATGTAAAAAAAAAAGCCATAAAAAAGAGACAGATGCCGATGCGTTATATATGGAAGTCAAAGTGTGCCACATAATCACAAAAATAAAAGTTAAATATTACATTTAAAAAGAGATGTATATATTTATATATAAATTAAAACTTTCCAAACACAATGAAAAATTCTAAATAACGTAAAAATACGAAGGAACATCTGTAGGTCAGGCTGAAATGTTTGGGAACCACTGCTCTAAGTGATAACTTAATATCGTTTTTAAAATATATTTTATGTGCAGTTTTTTAGGGCTTTTATGTTTTCTGTAAAGATTGGTATGCTGAAAATCATTTAATGTTTTGCATAAAGCATGAGGTTTTGGTTAGTAATTGATTGGGAGAATAACAAATGACTGACTTGGATAGTGTTGATCAGGCAGAGCTTTGTTGCCAGCGTTCCATTGCACAATGGCTTCAAACACGTATATAAAAGTTTTAGTTTTTTCGTAAACCATTGGATGAAATTACACAAACTCACTAAGCTCTAGTTAACGCTCTTGCAATAGTGTGTGTATGTGTACATGCATGTGTGTGTGTATGCGTTTGGGGGAGGGTACATTCGAACATTGTCCCCCCCAGTTTGAAAATTCTATCTGCACCCCTGCACACAAATAACTTATTTCTGCATTCTAAACTTTTGCAATTCTTTGATTTGGTGGACTTTTACTGCATAATTATTACACAAGGCCAGTAAAGGTGAACTTCCTATTCAGAAGCTCTTTTCATAGAGAGCAGGATGCTGCTATTTGGGGTGGGGGGTGGGGGGGGCAACTTTAAAGTTCAGGCCTTAAAAACTACAAGAAAAACTCTGTGTGTGTCCATATGTGAAATCAAACTTTGGAACTGACTGGGGCTACAGCTCAAGCGATGTCCAAATATTTATACATTTAAACTCAAATACAAGGAAATGGTTTTGTTATAATATAACAGTGAGAAAGCTGGTGTTTGATTGCTATTGATTGCTATGGATTTAACATATTGTGTACAATGTCTCCAGGATTAATACTGATGCTGTTTTAACTGTCATTATCATTTTTCTAATATATCAAATTGTGTATAGGAGTGTAAGCTGAATTCATTATAGTGTTGATACGGTGTTGACTGAAGTAATATTGAGAAAACCATGCTGAATATAATACGGGGGTGGTATTAAATAAGTTATTCTTCCTCCCACTCCTTTTCGAGCAATGCCTGTGTGCATGATTGTTTCTTTTATTTGAGTTCAGTTTAGTTGTGTCTGTATGACGTACATGGTTGCTATGTATAATACCGTAAATCCTCTAATACAGGCCTGTATTCAATTAAGGGCGGGTCTCATATTTTGGCCGGTGTCGGAGACGGCGGAGGTGAATAATGGCCGGTCTCTTATTGTGGCCAGGTGGAATGTGGTAACAAGCAAGTACGGGGGGCGGTTGTGTCATCGTTTCACTTTTGATTTGCCAGTGATAGACCACGAGGGTAACTTTAACCGTGCAGAGACGAAGAGGAGGTGAAAATTTGATATCAAGTTCAAAGCGAACGTGCGCTGCAGAACACTGGGGAGCAATAGGGGTTGTATGAACTAGTCGACTTCACTGTAGTGACTTTTAATGCCTGTCATCGACTAGTCGCTGTCACGTGATAATGACCGGCAAGATGCAGCCCTCGGAAAAGACAGCAGCCTGCTGTCAGCAGTTGACAAGCTCCTGCGCTCAGGGGGGGCAATGCGCTGTGCCAGAGCGTCGGTACTGACACGCGATCGTTCATGTCGGTTCATTTCCTTTGATGTTTTCTGTCTTTTATTTGCGCCTGATGTGTGTCGCTGCTGTAGAGCGGGGCGCATCACCTTGTCCTCCGGTGATGCACCGATCACTGATGCGGCCTCCAAGCAGGGAGCACTCCGCTGTTTTTGCGGTCAGTAGATCCGCGTCCTGAGCACACAGTAACATTATCAAATCAGGTGTCGCCACCTCAAAAACTAATTTGAGGCGCGATCGTTCATGTCGGTTCATTTCCTTTACTGTTTTCTATCTTTTATTTGCGCCTGATGCGTTTGGCTGTGGAGCGGGGCGCATCACCTTGTCCTCCGGTGACGTACAGATCACTGATGCGGCCACCAAGCAGCGAGCACTCCGCTGTTTTTGCGGTCGGTAGATCTTTTAGAACTGCAGTTCAAAGGTAACTCATAAGGTGAATATATATGAACCCAGGTAGCAGTTTTTCTTTAGGATTGAGAGGAGATGCAGGAAGATAATAAACAGGCAGAACAGAAAAATAGTCAAATAAAAACAAGTTAGTTTTTGTACCTGGTGGTTGCAACAAACAGACACCATTGAAGGTAATCAGAAGTGAGGAACAGAAAATGAAATAATTATTTTAATGTTTAGAGCAGCAGTATGGCGTTTAAAGCGTGCCACAACCCGTGCACGCGCATTGGGTCCACAGCGCGCGTGTGAACGGGACTCGCGAGCGAAAATATACATGGCAGCACGCGTGTGAACGGGACTCGCGAGCGGAAATATACATGGCGAGAGGTCATTTGTGCACTGAGAGGGAGCAAACTGTGTCTGTGAGCCACAAGGATGTGCACAAGTGACAAACCTGCGTGCGCGCGTTGTCAACGAGCACACGGCAGAGGAAAACGTGCGCGCGCGGCAGCCTCTGTGCGTGCTCGGCAGCCTCTCTGCGCGCTCGGTTTCTGACTCCTGCTCGCTCGGCTGTAAGGGCTTTTGGCACTCTGGAGGCGTGGCCTGTGGCAGATCTTCTCTGTCCTCTGATTGGTTAGTGTACCCCGCACTTTACCCTCTACCTATCTATATAAAAACAGAGGAGTGGGGGTTCAACAACTGATTTATTTAACAAAAGTAAGGATTTACTAAAGCAAGTTAGTGAACAGAAAATGGCCATCTCAAGGTTTTACTCGGATGTCCCTCAGCAGGTACCTCACTTACTTTGGTTAAATAAATCAGTTGTTGAACCCCCCACTCCTCTGTTTGGTCTCCTTTCTTATTACAGCCCACCACTTCCAGTCTGGGTTGTAACAATCTGCAGACAGATTTCTGAGCATCTCCTCCTTTGGTATACAGATCCTCACTGAGCCATGTACTGTGAACAAATAGTTTCTCCGTGATATTATCCAGCAAGGTCTTGTTTTTGTCAAAACAAGGGTGAGGTAATGAAAAAATAGAAATATTTCAATAAATTAACATTAAAATTATTTATATGCATAATTAAAATAAAAAAACATGTTTTGAAATATATAAAGTGCACCAAACTTGACTCAGTCCATTCAACAAATCTAAATGGACAATTATGTAACTCATCAATTAATTATTTGAAAGGATAATTTGTCAATTAAATGCTGAAAAAAATAAACAATAAATTAATGAGGCAAGAATTTTTTAAACTTGAGCATACCTACACCCACAAGTCTATTTTTACCTGGTTAAAACCATCTAGCTTATGTGCACTTTTTAAAACACTGCCCAGCAAACATTCGGACGTTTAATGACAGTTGAACGGTCACAACTGTAAAATAATATCACAGGAATTAGGAAAGAATAATGACATCAACTCTATGTTCCTTGGCTGGACTCGAACCTGGATCCTCCAGAGTGAGAGTCACCCGCTTTTGCAGCTGAGCTATGACAGCAACTGCTGAGTCTCAGATTTTTTTATATAGATAGGTAGAGAGTAAAGTGCGGGGTAAACTAACCAATCAGAGGACAGGGAAGATCTGCCACAGGCCACGCCTCCAGAGTGCGAAAAGCCCTCACAGCCGAGCGAGCGGAATTAGAAACCGAGCGCGCAGAGGCTGCCGCGCGCGCACGTTTTCCTCTGCCGTGTGCTCGTTGGCAACGCGCGCACGCAGGTTTGTCACTTGTGCACATTCTTGTGCGCTCACAGACACAGTTTGCTCCCTCTCAGTGCACAAATGACCTCTCGCCATGTATATTTTCGCTCGCGAGTCCCGTTCACGCGCGCGCTGCCATGTATATTTTCGCTCGCGAGTCCCGTTCACACGCGCGCTGTGGACCCAATGCGCGTGCACGAGTTGTAGCACGGGTCTGACGCGATACAGCAGGAACTCCGAGAGGCTGCAGGCGCATCAGTGAGTTTGCGGCCGCTGCGCAGGGGGAGGGGGGGGATGGCTGAAGCAGAAGCTACCGTTGTTAAAAGAAATGTGTTTAACTTTGAAAATGTGGGTGCAATTTTAATTGTCAAAAACTCCAGCGAACCATTAGTTCATTTTGCTCAAATAGAAATAGAGGCCTGCCTTTAATTCTGGCCCTCCTTCCAATAAAGGCCTGGAGCTTGATGAACTTGAGTCAAATACAGGCCCGGGCCTGTATTAGAGGATTTACGGTATATACTGTATGAATATATATTATATGTTGTAATTTTCTTTATTTATGTCTCAAAATAAACTTAATAATATTATTAATAACATCAATAATAACAACAACAACAATAATAATAACTATTGTTTATTTTACTTATTCAGTGACCATAAACATACTTCATATTAATTCAGACAGAGTCAAGTATATAGCTTATAAAAATGAATTTATTTCTGTTTCTCTAAACTAATGATTATACAAAACAAGGTATGAATGATGACGTAATGTAATGGAAATGAAGTGATTTATTGTAAGGTGTGGAATAATGTAATGGAAGCTAGATGTTTTAGCAAAACCTTTCATAAATATCTAAGAGACTTTGTGGAGTCTGGGTTGTTAAAGAATTTGGCTGTATGTTTGGTAAGCTAGAGATTTGTTTATAAAACCATCCGACGCAATCTGCTGAGTCAATACCCTTTGTGTAGAGATCCTCGTTCAGATCCAGGGGGTCACGAGGTCGGGATGACATGGACCTCGAGGTACCAGGAACCCTTAGATTAGCTCCGATACGACCCGTCTAGTCTTGAGAGATCTCCAGGTCACAACAGGAAGCTGGAATGCTTGTTTGCGTCTGAGGTGTGGAGTAGCTCTTTAAAGAGCCTTTGTGTCTGTAATCACTTACAGCTTTGCAGAGGCTTTGACTTGATGTCAAAAGAGAAGATGGTTTCAAAATGCTTTTTCCACCGATTTGGCCAAATCGGAAGTCAGCTGGAAACTGAACTAATCGGGAAATTATTTCTGTTTCATTCAAATAATTTTATTGATACATTTCGCAAATCTGAATTTGACACGTTTGAGGACATTATCAAAACTTGTCTCAACAGAAATCGAGACTCATCAGACCAGGCAACATTTTTCCACATTTTTCCACTCTTCAACTGTCCAATTTTGGTGAGCTTGCGCAAACTGTAGCCTCATTTTCCTATTTGTAGTGTAGATGAGTGGTGTTGTCAAGTCCTGCACTCTTTTGTGCCTTCCCACTTGAGAGGGATAAACATCCACCCAGAGTTGAGAAACTGGATTTCACTCAGAGACTGAAACAATGCTTTACTTTTTGCTTTTATGTTTATTTTTCAGCATGTCAGCTCGGGTCAGGTCAGGTGAAAAGCCTTCAAACAAGCAAACATATACCTTTAAGTTAGATTACAGACTTAACATCATTATTTTTTAGCATTAACTTTTAGTTACCTTAGAAAAATAGAAGCTATCATAATTATCAATATTATCAATAATATATCGACTATTAAAATCTAATCACAGAACCCAAAAAAAGACAAACTATTTTGGGAGGAGATTTATCACCACATGAAATATTGAGAAACCCGCCACAAACAATTTGCTATAATCATTTTCTGATTCTAAAAATATAGAAATAGAGTAATTATCTCACTAACTGGCAAATACACTAATTAGTAAATAACCACAATGTTATGATGAAACCAAACAAATCACCCAGAACCTCAACTGTTTGGACCATGCCTAGGCAAACAAACAATCAACAATTTCTTATTTAACCAGCAGAAAAGTCCATACACAACCTTCTTCTTCTTCTTCTTCTTCTTCTTCTTCTTCTTCTTCTTCTACTTCTTCTTCTACTTCCATGAATTAGGCAGGCTGGACACCTAAAAGGCGTATTGCTGCCACAACAACCAACCCCACCGCTGAGTCTGCACAACCCATCACACACAACAAGCACACAACCCCCCCCCACCCCCCCCCACCCACCCACCCACCCTGTACACCACCACTGCCAATACACACCCTTGTGAACACACCCTTGCATATGCTGCCCAAATTTATGAGATGATTGACCGGGGAGCTGCAATAAAGTTAACTGGTGCACTTTTAGACTGGAATGGGCCGGTCTGGTATGTAAGTCACCTCATAGCTTTAAACCTGCACTCTGTGACAACACCAGTAAGACTGGTGTGGAACAGTAGTCAGAGATTTGAAGGTGTAAGCTTACATGAACTTCTCACGAAAGGCCCAGATGTCCTTCACCAAATCCGTGCTGTTCTCCTCCAATTCAGGGACAGGAAATATGCTGCCCTGGATTATGTAAGGAAAATGTATTCAGTCTGGTTGGAAGATGGAGAGATGCATCTTCATAGATTTCTGTGGCGAGAATCAGAGGAGGAAAATCTTGGAGAATGTGCAGTCACAAGAGTAAACATTGGGGACAAGCCAGCAGGGTGCATTGCCCAATTAGCAATGCGTGAAACTGCAAAACTCCCAGCTGTTGCTCATTTGAATGAGGAGCAGGATGTTCTTCAGTATGACAGCTATGTTGATGATATTCTCACATCACACAATAGCCTTGACCAACTTAAAGTTATCACAGCAAATTTGAAACTTATCTTAAAGGCAAGAGGATTTGAAATTAAACCCTGGCTCTTTTCAGGGCAAAGTGGGAGGACAGACTGTAAAAGAAATAAAGAGGAATCCGGATGTGCGACAAAGAAAACAAAGCATTTGGACTAGGTTATGCAGTAGAAGAGGATAAACTATATGTTATGACAGCAATAAATTTTTAAAAAAGAAAGAGAAAGATAGAACTTGCACATGACCTCCTGCAAGAGCAGATCAGAGCCCAAACACCAAATCCCTTAACACAAAAGGTTCTCCTTAGTCAAATATCAGGGCTGTACTACCCTGTTGGCCTTGTGACTCCTGCAAAGCAAAAAGAAGCTATGTTGGTGTGAAGAGCATTCCAGCAAGCCAAAGATGTTTCAAACCACTTTGTGAAGGACACATGGGATGTACCACTTACTGAAGACCTCAGAGAAGATGCAATAAAGATCTTTGAAGAATATGCCCAACTAGGTAGAATCACATTTTTCAGGGCTCTAACCCCCTTGTGAGTTTGCAGTGATCCTGTTGCTGTTACATTCTCTGATGGGAGTGAACAGAGTGAACAGGCGGCGATGTACCTGAGGTGGAGTTCACAAGAAGGCCCAGTCATTAGGTTGGTGGAATCGAAGGCTATGTTAACACCTTTGGATCAAAAGGGTGATGTAATCAAAGCAGAGGTATGTGGAGCAGTGTTTGCATCATGCCTGAAAACATACTCTGAGCTTCACAGCAGGATCAAGGTTGAGAAATGGTACCATTTTGTTAATAGCCAGACAGTCCTTGACACCATCCAGAGGGAAAGTTATGGTTTCCACACTTTCTTTGCCAACAGGATTGGAGAAATTCAAGGCAACACAAAGATTTAAGATTGGTGGTGGGTTCCTGGTTCCTTAAATATTGCAGACTTAACCACAAGAGGAGCCAAGCCTCAAGACCTGGATGAAGAGTCTGAATGGCAGAAAGGTCCTGTATTTTTGACATTGTCAGTGCACGAATGGCCAATCGAGTCTGCCATAGAACTTGAAGCTACTGCTAGAGACAGCAGGGGCGTCGGACTGGGGGGGGAAGGGTACCGTTTACCCAGGGCCCACTGCAGGGAGGGGCCCTGAGACAGCTTTGAATAAAAATGTTTTAATGTTGTTGTTTTTTCCCCCCAACTTACTTAATGTCGTAATAAACTTCCCTTTACCTGGATAAAGAGGTTAAGAAACAGAATTTCGCCTTAAAAATAATAACTGAATAATCTCTGAGGCATCTATCACCCCTTAAAAATGTGCAAAGTGGTTTAGTCCACACCAGCGGCCAGGGGCTGCACGGCCGCATGTACAGCTACAGTGGGGCAAAAAAGTATTTAGTCAGCCACCGATTGTGCAAGTTCTCCCACTTAAAATGATGACAGAAGTCAGTAATTTACATCATAGGTACACTTCAACTGTGAGAGACAGAATGTGAAAATAAATCCATGAATTCACATGACAGGATTTTTAAAGAATTTATTTGTAAATCAGGGTGGAAAATAAGTATTTGGTCAATAACAAAAATTCAACTCAATACTTTGTAACATAACCTTTGTTGGCAATAACAGAGGTCAAACGATTACTATAGGTCTTTACCAGGTTTGCACACACAGTAGCTGGTATTTTGGCCCATTCCTCCATGCAGATCTTCTTGAGAGCAGTGATGTTTTGGGGCTGTCGCTGAGCAACACAGACTTTCAACTCCCTCCACAGATTTTCTATGGGGTTGAGGTCTGGAGACTGGCTAGGCCACTCCAGGACTTTCAAATGCTTCTTACAGAGCCACTCCTTTGTTGCCCGGGCGGTGTGTTTGGGACCATTGTCGTGTTGGAAGACCCAGCCACGTTTCGTCTTCAAAGCTCTCACTGATGGAAGGAGGTTTTGGCTCAGAATCTCACGATACATGGCCCCATTCATTCTGTCCTTAACACGGATCAGTCGTCCTGTCCCCTTAGCAGAAAAACAGCCCCAAAGCATGTTGTTCCCACCCCCATGCTTCACAGTAGGTATGGTGTTCTTGGGATGCAACTCAGTTTTCTTCTTCCTCCAAACACGACGAGTTGAGTTTATACCAAAAAGTTCTACTTTGGTTTCATCTGACCACATGACATTCTCCCAATCCTCTGCTGTATCATCCATGTGCTCTCTGGCAAACTTCAGACGGGCCTGGACATGCACTGGCTTCAGCAGCGGAACACGTCTGGCACTGCAGGATTTGATTCCTTGCCGTTGTAGTGTGTTACTGATGGTGACCTTTGTTACTGTGGTCCCAGCTCTCTGCAGGTCATTCACCAGGTCCCCCCATGTGGTTCTGGGATTCTTGCTCACTGTTCTCATGATCATTTTGACCCCACGAGATGAGATCTTGCGTGGAGCCCCAGATCGAGGGAGATTTTCAGTGGTCTTGTATGTCTTCCATTTTCTGATAATTGCTCCCACAGTTGATTTTTTCACACCAAGCTGCTTGCCTATTGTAGATTCACTCTTCCCAGTCTGGTGCAGGTCTACAATTCTTTTCCTGGTGTCCTTCGAAAGCTCTTTGGTCTTGGCCATAGTGGAGTTTGGAATCTGACTGAGGCTGTGGACAGGTGTCTTTTATACAGATAATGAGTTCAAACAGGTGCCATTTATACAGGTAACGAGTGGAGGACAGAAAAGCTTCTTAAAGAAGACGTTACAGGTCTGTGAGAGCCAGAAATTTTCCTTGTTTGAAGAGACCAAATACTTATTTTCCACCCTGATTTACAAATAAATTCTTTAAAAATCCTGCCATGTGAATTCATGGATTCATTTTCACATTCTGTCTGTCACAGTTGAAGTGTACCTATGATGTGAATTACTGACCTCTGTCATCATTTTAAGTGGGAGAACTTGCACAATCGGTGGCTGACTAAATAATTTTTTGCCCCACTGTATGAGACATCGGAGATGCCGACAGCCAGAGCTGGAGGCAGGAGAGTCAGTCATGTCTTTTCCCAAGAAAGGGAAATCTGGCTTCCAGAAAAGAAAAGAAGAAGGAGGAAAAGTTAATTGAACAGAAGCAAGTAGAAGGACGGTGAGCAGCAGCAGCAGCAGCAGAACACAGTTTTAGCTGATATTAGCTAGCTCTCAGAAGCTGCATTCATATGTAACGGAATCAAAGTGTTGTAACTATCTAAAGTTGTATTTTAATACACTGTTAGTAATTCACTTTTTATAAACAGAAGAATAGGCTGTTTTTATCATCAGGGAGTTTAATTAAACACTCTGTATTGACTTTGAGACAAGAAAAGAGAGAGATATGGGATCGTTTGAGAATCTTTAATTTCTGAATTATAAATTCTAAACAATCTACCAGGACTACTCTGTGATGGATGAGAATGGATTCGGATGTTGTGTTGGTGCGTGTGTGTGAGTGTGTGTGTCTGGTTCAGATTCTCTAGGATGACGTAATCGAATCTGGTCGTCTTTGTTATGACTAGATATCACGAGGCTTATAAAGTGATGACATGAGCCGCTATTTTGCCGTGTACGTACCCAGTGGGGGTCTCCCAGGTAGATCAGGAAATGCCAGGTCCAAGAACCTCGGATGTACTCTGGAGCTGTCGGTGCAGCGATCACAACGTTCAAAGCCCGTCTGGAGGGTCGACCCGGTACCGTTCAGCGGCGTCAGCAGGTGCTCTTATTTTGAAAGGACGTCGTCTGGTTGTTAAACGACGAAAATCTCCCGTTTCACAGTTCTTAGTTTAAAGAAAACACATCCGGCCAGGCTGCACTTGTCTTTAGGATGATGGTGAATAGAACTGAAGTCAAAATGGAACTGACTTAAAATGGCGTTGCCTTGTTTTATATCTCTGAATTGTTGATAAGTTTCAGTAAAGTAGATTGGACACTTGAAGTCAACACCAGATTCTCCTGCGGCAGCCAAAAGCTCTGATTGGTTGGAACAATGTGTCATGCGTTTCTATGGTGATGAGGATCAGTATGTCTGCACCGTAGTCCTGGTTTCATTAAACATAATTCATGACATATTTATTTCACAGATCATTCACTTGATTATCGTCGATCAACATCTGTTTTGCTTAATAATTTTAATCACAAATAAAGTACTTTGATTAGGTAAAGCTTCTTCTTCTCCTTCGGACTCTTCTCCTGGAATGTAAACAGTCTGAGGAACAACCCGACCTTGGCTTTTCTACACGGTGTTATTGTGCCCAGGGGCCAGCTGTATGGAGTTGAAAACCATGAACTTCATAACCTTACACATGTTAGGAGTTCAGTGTTAAATGCCTTTAGTTTCACCATCAAGATCAAATATAAATTAATTAGTGTTATCAGTGAAAACACTAATTAACAAATATATATATATATATATATATATATATATATATATATATATATATATATATAAATCAGAATTATTATCGCGGGCGGCCGCCGCCAATTATTTCGCGGACCTCGCAGTAAAAACAGGTTCACTCTGTGTGGATATTTCAGCTCCTTCCCAGTCATGGACCAGGACAAACTTGGTATCGATGGATTCGTGGTAATCTCAGGAATGAGAAGCTGCCACTGTTTTTCGTATAGCATGATGACACTGGTGTTAGAGGATTGTTATTGACCTGGTTAGATATTTTAAGCCTATTTTAAATTTCTTTATATTTGATCTTGAAAACGGACAATCTTATAAATTGGCTGATAATGCAGGGATTATAAAATTTAGAGTACATTACATTCACAGAGAGAACCTGGTTTATTTCATGTCATATGTATTTAATATATCAATATATATCAGTATCAGCAAAGCTTAACATCATGAACCATGACAGACATGACTGAAGAGCAGATGAAGATATCATGCCAGACACTGATGAGAAAATATTACAAGGATCTCACAGCTGAATTTGAGAATGAGATGCTACACCTGAGAACAATATATGGTGCCACATTTCCACACATTCGGTCTCCTCTTGAGCTGCTTAATGCCATACAGGATGCAATTACAGGGCATTTTTGGAGAAGTTTGTATTGGACTGAGGATATTTTGCACACTACCTGTGACTGTTGCTGGGGGTGAACGGGCTTTTAGCAAACTGAAACTGGTGAAAAATTATTTGAGATCAACAATGTCCCAGGATAGACTGAACAGCCTACACTGTTAGACATTTCATTGGGTTTTTTACAGTACCTTACTGGCAACACTGTTGCCAGTAAGGTACTGTAATTTCCATTTACAGTAACTTACTGGAAACAGTGTTGCCAGTAAGTTACTGTAAATTGAAATTACAGTAGTGGTACTGCATTTGTGTTTTACAGTTCTATCACTGTTATTTTACAGTTCTATTACTACAGTATGGTCTCAGTTACTGTAAAACTGAAATACAGTACCAGTACTGGCACTGTATTTCAGTTTTACAGTAACTGAGACCATACTGTAAAATAACAGTAATAGAACTGTAAAATAACAGTTATGGTACTGTATATATTAAAATGAGGTATAGGACCACTACTGTAAAAAAAGTGTTTCTTACAGTAGTGTTGTACCATTTTTTTGTTCATACTTGTAGACTGTTTAATAATAATTAAAATTGTAATAAAATAATTTAAAAGTTTAATGAATGATCTTAAAGTTTTCCTAAATTGACTTAAACAGTTATATTAAATCAAAACAAACTTCTCTTACAAAACATAGGATTCTTTATTTCGAACACCTGAAACATAAAAAACATTAGAGGTTATCTTATGTAGAAAAAAAATCTCATTCAAAATATTAGAAATTCACCTCAAATCATTACTGGAAAAAATAAAACATTTTACAGCTTATAGAACATCAGAAACAGGCAAACTAACCTTTACTCATTAACTTTGAAGTATTACTATTATAAGACATATAGTGTATTGATTAGTTTATAGTTTGTAAACAGTAACTAACACGAGTAATTGTTCAGTACACGAACAAAGTTTCTTTGAAGGGATATTCCACCCATAAATGAACTGTAGTCTTTTGTTGTATTCCCCAGAGTTAGATCAGTAGGGAAAAATATTTTGTAACCAGCTCAGTCATCCATTTCTGGCAGTGTTAGCTTTAGCTTAGCATACACAATGTAAGTGAATGTTAACAGCTAGCATTTACTGTGACAAAAGTCATGAATATTACTCAATAATAATCCTAATTTTTCTTGGAGACCTCAATAATCATAATGACTTCAACTGACAATAATAAAGAACACAAAGGGATTACAGGAGTCTATTTATAGTTGTGCTGTCAGCTAGCGCAGAAAGGCATAAGATAATGATACTGCAGCCCAAAACTCATTGTTCTCATAATTCACGGGGTGAAATGTTGTAAATGTTATAAGAGTAAACTTTAAGACAGCAAACTAGGAGCTTTATGGTCACTGCAATATGTTACTGTGCCTTTTAACATCGACTTACAGCGATGCTGTGTTGTGATGTAGCACGAGGTCTAAACAGGCTCCTATTATTCCTTTGTGTTATTATTTTAATTTGCTGTTAATATTTATTACACTAAATGCTAGCCATTAACATTCACTTACATTGTTTATGGTAAGCTAAAGAAAACAAAATACTACCAGAACAGGGGAGCAATTGGGCTGGTTACAAAATGTTTTTCCTCACTGATTTAACAGAAAAAAATTTCAATGGATCAGCAATTGAAAGAGTAGAATACATTGCTTTTCACAATACAAAAACATTTGTTAACAATGTAACAGTGCAACATTTGCTGTTAGAAATCTGCATTGAAAAATATTACAATAACAAATTAATAAATGAATTAATAAACTAAGTAATAACAGTGCAATGGATAGTGCAATCTATGAGCATATGCTGCATCAGGAAACATACAAAACCTGCAGAACTGTAGTTCTCAAGAACAGAATGAAATAGTGCTTGTTTTTTTTACTGATTCTGATGGGTGAAGAACCTGGCCAGAATGTTGTCCCCTCGTCTGTTGCCCCAGTGGTCCTAAAAAGGATAAGGAACATTTAAATGTACAGGTGAAACTTGAAAACTTAGAATTTGGTGTAAACTGTTCAACTTAAAGGGGAAACTAATATATGAGACAGACTTATTCCAAATATTTCAGCCCTTATTTGTTATATTAGTGATGATAATGATTTACAGCTGATTATAGTTAGTATACATGCACAAATATAGACTGTATATGTCTCGTATTTACATTGTTTTAATGTATATCCAAAAAATGTATTCTGATGGTACATTGTTTTAATTTTTTTTTATCCTTCTGACGGCATGGCGGCGCGCCACGACAAAATACACATAGCGGAAACCCTGATGCATCACTCAATTTAGCGTCCGTGCAGAAACTCAGAGGAACTTTTTTCCGCTGCAAATAACGCAAATAAAAACACGATATTTTAGCAGAAAAAATTGACCAAAACGATACGCTAGTGGACCGAACTGAAACGGTTCAAAGTAATGCAAAAGTAGTGTAATGCCTTACATTTTAAAATCAGTGATATTGTAATGTAATGAATTACTTTAAAATGAGGGTAACAAGTAATAAATAATGCATTACAGTTTTGAAGTCACTTGCCAAACACTGTTTATGTATATCAGCATACCCTAAAAATACGCACCTATTCCATGTTCTTCCACTCAAACTCTGTTAGGTGGCAAAGGAAGGACAGCACTCTGGGGTTCATGGTGGCTGATTTTCTTTTGACCAACTGTCCGGTCTTGCGACTAACTCCAGTCCGTGTCGTGCATTTGCTCCCATCTTCAGGATTGATTCTCAAGAAGAATCTGCATAAAAATGAGAAAGAAAAACAACAACAAAAATATTAAGTGCAATTTTAGTTAAGATAAATGCAGTCTGGAAGAGTGATTTAACAAAATCGGGGTATGATTCCACTATTTCTGTTAATTTGCTAAAGGATTACAATATATTACATCCCTGCGAACTCAGAAGATGTAAAAAATCTGAGAACTAAAATCAGACCAGCATAGATGTTCCCAGCATATGATGTTTTGGTGCTGGTTTAGCTGGTGAACCAGTATTATATGCTAGTCTAGCATGCTGGTCCAGGATGGGATGCTGGTCTATCATTCCATGACAAGCATACCTTGCAACATATACTGGTAACCAGCAATGCTGGTTTATGCTGTTTGTTTCAGCATGGTCAGTGGTGATTTTGCTTGATTTGACAAACATTAAGTTGCAACCTTGAAATAACAGCTATACGTGCTGTGAGCAGCGTTCTGCAGCATCCTGACAGTTTTTGCTGTCTCCATGACTGTGATCCAAATAATGATGTAACAAGCTACAACAAAGATAGTTTATGAACAAGATTAATTCACCTCCTTTCTCTGAAAATTGATTCTTAGAAAGAGCGACATAGACCTGACTGAAGACCCCCCCCCCCCCCCCCCCACACACACACACACACACACTCAATATGCATGTATGATATATTACTGGTTTTTGTGATTTCTCAGTGCCTTTAAAAAAAAGATTCCTACCGTTGAATGAACTCCAGTGTTGCACATGCAGGCTCCTGGTATTCCACATTGAAAGCATAGAAGCTTGCCATCAACACAGAAAGTGCATCCGCAAAACCCAGGTCCTCATCTAAAATGTAGGCCACCTTTCCCTCGATGCTCACCATCCACTTGGTTGCCTCAAGGTATGTGGTTCCTATGAGACAAAACATATACACTTCAAAATCGAACATACCAATCTTTGCAACAACAGTGTTTCGCTAAATGCAAAATAAGACGCCTGGCCTGCATAATTAATTTATTGTAGTTTTTATATGTTATAATTATGTAAAGTATGTGAGATTTAGATATATATAGCCTATATTTGTGCACTTCCACTAACCATAATCATAGTTTGAAAATGTCAATAGATCCTCTTGTTCAAGTTCTTTAACAATATTCAGTATTTCAGTTTCATTTAAGTTATTCTGTTCCAGCTTCTCCTCCACTTTTTTAATTACTTGGCTCATTCCGGTGGAGTGGATTTGTTGAAATTCCTGAACTATGCACTGTACTGTTGTTGCTGGTAAAAGAAGTTTGGCTTGTAGTTTTAAGTAAAATAGTGCTAAGTTCTTTAGAAATGTGTCAGGGTTAGACTCTGAGTTGTTTTCATGACTTTCAAGAGGAGACAAAATATCATCATGATGGACCTGGGTGTGTTCACCGGTAACATCGTAGGTTTGTACATCTGCATTCTTTGGTTCTTCTGGCTTTGGAACAAATTGTTGCCTGTGTTTTCTTGAGATGTGTGTGGCAAAAGATGACCTCACTCTGAAATATTTTGAGCAACCCTCAAATGGACAAGTGATTTTTTTGCCATTACGTATGTGTACTCTTAAATGAATGCACAGCAAGGAAATATTATCTGCTGCAAAATCACATCCTTGAACACTACATTCACGAATGCCACCTGGCTGATAAGTCTGGATTTTTTGTGACACTGTAGATGTATGATTCCTGTGTGTGTGTGACTTAAATGCAGAAAATGTTCTAAAAATGGCAGAACATGTTTCTATGCCACATGAAAACCGGTGGTTAGCCAGATTTCTGTGACTTTTTGCATGAACAAAAAAGCTTTTGTAACTTTCACTGCCATGGCTACAAACTTTACACCTAAACATAGTTGAAGTCCTCAAACAATTACTAAAAATATAGATAAGACTTCAGTTATGTGAAGGAAAAAAACTCCGGTTAGTGTGGCGTTGTGCCCAAGCTCATCCGAGTTATTTCTTTATTTTTTCGAATTGTTTTCTACGCTACACAGAGTCAAACGTTAAGACCCCAAATTGTTTTACACAATGTCAGCTTTTACTATCGTGTGAAGAAAAAACTAAGAAAAAAAGCGATGAGAAAAATCCTCAAAGTCCCGTTCTCTTTGAAATAAAGCTCTGAAATCATAAAAGCTAACACAGAGACCCGCAGCAAAACTCCACTAAAAAGATAGCACATTGAAATGCTTAAATGAAAAGTTTACCTTGGATAGTCGGTACTTGGTGGAACTTGGTCTTTTCGCTGGAGAAATTATAAGCGCTGCAGGTGTAGTCTTTTCCGTGTATGTCCCACACTTGCTCGTGTGCCGGTGAACTGTGGTTACAATGACTGCTCTTTACGACAAAATGGCGGTTCTCCGTCTTGAAGGATTTAACAAACTAAATTATTAAATGCAAAAATGACCGTTAATAACAGCTACTTACTGTAATTTTATAATAACTGTAATTTTACAGTACTAAATTGTAAATCTGGTAACTCGGCTGATGCAATCGTTCCTTGTCAGGTGACGTAAATAACTTTACAGCTTCGTATTGATAAATTACAGTAAAAATATTGAAATAACTTTCAGTTTATAGTACCTTACTGTATTTTCATAAACTACAGTAGCAAACTGTAAACTAATTACCACGTGACTTCAAACTCCCATGGTGCAATGCAAATTACAGTTACTAACTGTAGAAATTGTTTTACAGTTTAGTACTGTAAGATATGTGGTAAATTACTGTAGAAATTACAGCCGCGTCTAACAGTGTAGCTCTTCTTTCTATTGAATGCCAATTAGCCAAAGGATTGGACTTTAAAGATCTCATAAGTGGTTTTGCTAACATGAAGACCCTTCAGTGGGCATTTACTGGAAAATAAATTCCAGGATTTTTGTTTGAACACATTGTTGGCAAATAAAAATAATTATATGTGAAGTCTGGGCATTTCACTTTTATTATGCTGGCATTTGTATTTGCTCAATATAGAGGTTAAACTAAGATCATATTTATTATCTTGTCTTATAGCATGACAAAAAATGTGTAAGAGAGATATTAAGTAATTGAGCATGGGGGCCCAGAATTTGGTGCTACGCCCCTGAGAGACAGTGTCACAAAACTACGAAAGAAAGCATTTGTTGCTGTTCTAACAAGAAGTAAAGGAAGGGGAAAGCAAGAGGAGTCAACACAGTATCAAAACAAAGTCCAGTCAGACCTGAAACAGTCTCTTCATCAGTCATTAGTTCAAAACCTCATAAACATTAAACATTTAAGCAATCTGGTCCAATTGGTCAAGACTATTGCATGGGTCTGGAGGGCCGTAAAAAAGTTCTTCAGATCGAAACCAGCTGTGGATCAATCAAAATGGGAGGCAGTTCCTTTGCAAGGAATTATTTCTGTGACAGAAAGAAAAGATGTGTTAACCCTTATGTTGTGTTAGGGTCAAAACTGACCCGTTTTCAAGTTTAACTGTGTAAAAAAATACACTTTCCTTTTTTGTCCTGGAATGAGGCTTCATCTAATCCTCAGACACATCTATTTAAATGCAGCAAAATCAATTTTTACAATTTTAGTAAATTCTAAAGGTCTAAAAAAAAGTTACATCTGTGGTGTAACGGGTCCAAAATGACCCGGCAGAGAAAACTGGCTGTTGTATGCATCACTTAAAAGCTGTGGGTTGTTCTGAGGATCAATTATGGTCCAATGTGCAGTTATGGCCCACATCACCAACACACACACACACACACGCACGCACGCACACGCACACACACACACACACACACACACACACACACACACACACAGTTCAAATCATGGTTTGTTTTAATTGTTTCCATTGTTTAGATTATGGGTAATTCAGAACAACATACCTGCGCTAACACAATATTATTTTAAATGTTCAGTTTATGGTGAATGCAGGTGCATGTGCGCACACACAACCACACACACACAGTGTTGTTTATCATTGTTCATTTTATGGTTAAATTGTTTGGTCCATTGGTCTGGTTAAATAAAAGTGGGTTTTTTGGAAAGAAAATTTGACTTGTTGTCTTTATCCTATCATTTATGTATGCGGGTCCGTTTTGACCTGAAACACCAACAATGTCACATTTGTTAATAATTTTAAATAGTAAAAAAATAAATTAAAAAATTTTTTGGGTAGGTGTACTTTAATATTAATTTATAACACATTTATAGTTTATTATTACTCATTCTATGAGAAAAAGAAATATATTTAGTGAATTTAAACCGTTTTTGCAATCAAAAACAAATGGTATATTTTAAAATACTGGGTCTGTAAAGCCAACTAAAAAACAATTCACACACTGGTTCCATTTCTATGAAAACATTCTAAGACAGGCATTAGCTGAAAAACAACATTAGAAGAAAACTGGTGATTTTAAGCATTTTCAAGCATTTTTAAATCATGGGTCCAAATGGACCCGCTACCACCACAGGTGTAAACAGCTTTCTAACACAGTACAAGGATTAAGAGATATATACCTTGCTGCACAACAAGGCATGACAATCCCAAGTACTACTACAGACAGGCTGGATGTTTATAGAGACCAGACCTCTGGATTGCTAATTTGTGGTGGAAGAGTCCAACCCTTCAAAAATGATCAACTTGGAGTTCCCATCCTGCCTTATGATGCTTGGGTTTCTACCTTGTTAGCTCGTGAAGCTCACAACAAGACCCATGATGGAGTAGCATTAACTTTTTTTTTTATTTATTTCATTTATTTTTAAATTATAAAAAAAAACAATACTAACAAATAAATTGAGGTTTCTCAAACCAAGAAAATGAAAAGGGAACAGAAAGAAGAAAACATGTTATCTGCCCCTTTTTAACTAAAATGGCATTTTTACAATTAAATAACAATAATTATCAATTAGCCTATACAAAGTAATTGCTCGACTGGTTAGCTGACTTGAGTTCAATTTGTAAAGAAGAAAGAGAAAATTAATAGTAATAATAACAATTCAAAAAGCAAAAGGGTTTTTGCACATATACCTATTCATACATACATACATTAAGTGCATCACATACCCATATGCTCACACTGTCATGTTCTGTGTCCCTTGGTTCCCCAGCCCCTCCAGTTCCCACTCCAGGTTCTCCTTTTGTGTTTCATTGTCTGCATCTCATTTATGTGTCTCCTGTGCTCATTTAGTTATCCTCTGCCCACCAGTTGTAGCTCCAGCCTCATGTTTCCCCAGCTTAGTTTGTGTGTCAGTATGTGTGTGTGTTTGTGTTAGTCCTTCCCTCAGTCTTAGGTTCAGTTTTATGTTGAGGTTTATCTGCCCTCCATTGGTTCTGTTTTCCCCATTTAGATCATTTGTGTTAACTGCCTTCCCTCCAGCCCTCACTACACACCTGCTTCCTGTTTCCTTAATTGTTCTCCATGTGCATTTAAGCCCTGTCTTGTCACTCTGTGTTTGTCGGTTCATTGTTGCTGTCAGTGTTTAATTCTGTCAGTCTCTCGTTCGTAGCTCTAGTGTTTCTTGGTTCTTCTCGTGGTTTCAGTGTTTTTTGATCTCTAGTTAATATTTTTGGACATTTTGGATTACTGGCTTCTGCCCTTGGATTTATTTTTGTTCTGGACTCATCCTGCAAAATAAAGAATTTTCTTATATATGCTTAGGTATTGTAAATAATTCATGTCCTTTTAGTTCATATTTACTCTGTCTTTTTATAAATCTTCTAAGTAAATTTTTAGGAAGGGTAATTTTTTGTTTGCATTATACATAAATGTAGAAATACTGTAGTCCACTAGGTTATAGAATTTTAATGTTTTTGTTTTTATAAATAACAGGTTAGATGGATCTCTGTAATTACTCCTTGTAATGATTCTTATAGCTTTTTTTGCAATATATAGATATAATTCGTATAAGTTTTATATGTTGTGCCCCAGATTTCTATGCAATAGTTCAAATATGGTGCAATAAGTGAATTATATAATAAATATAGGGAGTTATCATCCAGTGACCCTTTTACTCCATGTAACATTGCAATTGTTTTAGCTATTTTAGTTTTCACATTGTTTATATGTGGCTTCCAAGATACATTATCATCGATTATAACTCGCAAAAATTTTATTTCTTTTACTCTTGTAATATTTGGAATGGAACGGAATGACTGTTTTTTTCAGTTCTTTGCTCAAGACTAGTCTGCATGAGATATGGTCTCAAGGTCTCATGCATTCCTTCTAACTTGCTTATTTTCAGCTCAACAGAAGAATGGAGAATGAACTCTTTTCTTTTAATTAATCAAAGAACTCTATTTTATTAAAGCTAATCCATCAAAGTGTTAGTCAATAAATAAGATGTGACCGATCTGTGAAATCAAAATATTAATTACCTTATTGTAATCCTATAGAATATAAAGGTACTGTGACTTAAAGTGTTCCAACAGGACTCATTTCACGTAGCGTTAAAAAGAATAACACATTACTTTCACTGACCCAATCAGAATCTTACAGATCTGACGGAGGCGTGATTTTGATGGTGTTTGGTAATTTTTCATTCGACAATAAACCATAACATCTGAAGTATAAAACTATGCCACGTCATCTCTAACGCCAGTTCAAAGCGTTCCAGAGAAAGTGACGGAGTGGCCAATACTGATCTAAAACGCTTCAACCGAAAGAACCAACAACAAGCTGAAAAGAAAAATTTGTTGCTATACCAACTGCGGCAACAGTTCCTTTCAGAACAAAGCTGAACCATCAAGACCCAGGCTTGGGTCTCACCAGACGCCAACAAACTGTCGTGTACCCGGAAGTAATTCACAGACTGGTCTGATCGGAACCGTGGCTTTTCCTACCGGCTTGGTTCCAGAGAGGGTCAAGCTGAACCTCAATATTCCTGATCTAAAGAGGACTTCCTGAAGGGTAGGTAGACCGACATAATGGTGTCTCATGTGTTTATGGACCTCCTGACCAAAGCTTAATGCGAAAACAACACCTACAGTTCCTGTCAGAACTAATCGCTTCTTCGGATTTACTGGTTCTGATTAACATCACACGTCATCCATCCACCGTCTCATCCACTTTAGTTACACCATACATTTAGTTTTAAAGTAAGTCTAGTTTAATTTGTTAGTAATAAAATTCTTAACTTTTAAACTTGACTCTCTCTCTTCTGTTGTCTCTGAGTGAATACGAAGCGGTTATCTAATCCCTGCAATAAAAAGTTCCAATCTTCTGGTTTAAATAACTCACAGATCCGTAAGATGGATTTCATATTTCCTATGGAATCCCATGCCTTTTGGCTCATTAAATAACACATAATCTAATTAATTACATATTAATATCATCTATATTTAATAGACTTGTATCATTTGAATTACTTTTACTAAATGTGATGAAACTTGATTTTTCACAGTTTAATGAGAGTTTATTCCCATCAAGCCATAATTTTATTTTTTTTCTCACAGTTTGTACCGTTTCTATCATCTGTTTGATATTATCTCCTGCATAATAAAAGGTAGTGTCATCTGCAAATAGAATACATTTTAATATATTTGATAGAGGCAATAACATTTATACACATAATAAATAGTTTCTGACCCAGTACTGACCCTTGTGGTACCCCACAAGTAATATCACGTAGACTTGATTTAATGTCATTTATTTGTACATATTGTTTCCTGTCATTCAAATAACTTGTTAACCATTTTAGAGCCATTGCTTTGATACCATATTTACTAAGTTTTTTAAGAAGAATTTCATGATTTACTGTATCAAACGCTTTTTTAAAATCAATAAAATACTTATGAAATGGTTCTTTTTGTCAATGGCTTCTGATATTTCTTCTGTGAGTTCCATTAGTGCCATGTAAGTTAAATGATTAGTTCTAAAACCATATTGACTGTCATTTAATATATTTTCTTTCGTCAAGAATTCATCTAGCCTAGTAATAAGATAGTTTTTTCTAATATTTTAGAAAATTGTGATAATAAAGATATTGGTCTGTAATGGGAAAAAGTGTGTATTTGACCTCTTTTGTATATTGGTATGACTTTTGCTATTTTCATGTTATCTGGAAATGTCCCAGTTGTAAAAGATGAATTACATATATAAGTGAAGGGATGGATGATATTTTCTATTATATTTTTTATTAATGTTGTGTGTAGATCGTTACAGTCAGTAGGTTTTTATTGATGCATTTATTTACAATGATTCTTATTTCATCGTTAGTTACTGGATTCAGAAGTATACTATTTTTATTACTTGTTATTTTTCCACTGATGTTATAATGAGTTCTTTTAGGAATGTTGTTTGCTAAGTTTGGTCCCACATTAGTAAAGTAATTGATAAATTTGTTTACTATTGTGCTAGTTTCACTAATTTCCGACTGTCCATTTACAAAGTATTGTGGAACAGTTGAAGCTGTTTTATTTCTATTTGTTACACTATTTAGTATTCCCCAAGTTGCTCTGATATTATTTTTATTTTTGTCTAATAAATTGCTATAATAATCCATTTTTTGTTTTCTTATTATAGTAACTAATTTATTCTTGTATTTTTTGTACCTATTTTCTGCTTCACTTGTTCTTTGCTTTAAATAGCATCTATATAAGGTATTTTTTTTCTTACAGGCGTTCTGCAGCCCTTTTGTTATCCATGGATTGTTCAACCCTTGTCTTTTTGTTTGAATTTTGGTTTAACAGTTTTATCATATTGGTAACACAATATTCTTAAAAAGGAGTAGTAAGCCATGTTTACATCTGTAACATAAACTGTTTCCCAGTTTGGTTGTTCCAAGTCTCTTTTAGTGCATTTACAGCATTTTGTGACCTATCCCTTATTAGTCTTTGCGTTTTATGTTGAAATTTAATCCGATTATTTTTATATACTGTAAAAATTGGCAGGTGATCACTGATGTCTGTCATTACAATTCCACTTCTCTCTATTTCCCTTGCAACATTAGTAAATATATTATCTATTGTAATTGAACTGTGTGCATTTTTTCTTGTTGGTTTGGTTATCAGTGGAAACAGACCTAGTAGATACACTGAATTTACAAAGTCATTTGCAGTCTTAGAATTATTTACATTTTCCAGATTAACATTAAAATCTCCACATAGAAATATATAATTGTTGCAGATTCCACTCAACATTTCAGCAATTGTATTTGTAAATGATTCTACACAGGATCCTGGTGCTCTGTATGTACAACTTATTATTATGTTTTTTTGTCTTCTCAGAAATTATTTCTATAGTAATTATTTCCATTACATCACTGATGGCTGTTGACATGTTATAAATAACTTTGCTTTTCAAATGATTACAAATATATAGTGCTACACCACTTCCTCTTTTATTTTTCCGATTTAGTAATACATCTCATAGCCCTCTATTTGTACTTCTTCATTATCACCTTCTTTTAGCCATGTTTCTGTAATTGCAATAATTTGAAATCTTCTTTTGTTTTGTGTTAAAAAATCCAAGATTTTGTAATAATTACAATACAAACTTCTACAATTAAAGTGAATGATTGAGAGTGATTCTTCTGTTAAAACAGAATACTTTAGTTCTTGATCGCTGTAATATTCACATTCCTTATTCATATGCATGTACATATTATTTTCTAGATACTCTTCAGGGTCATATATTTTGTATTCTACTTCCTCATTTGTACATGTAACATCCATTTTTTCCCCTTTATTTACCTGGATTTTATTTTCATGCTTCTGTAGGTGATTTTACTCTGTTTTGCAACCCTCTTCCCACATTCGCTGATTAATGAATTTTTCCAGATCTTTCAGATATTTTACTATCTTCACTTGTGACCCTTAATCAGTTTCCCTCTGGGATTAATAAAGTGTTTTTGAATTGAATTGAATTCTTGTTCTTTAATCCATACATTCCTATTTCTTGTCCATGTTGCTACAATTTTTTCTGCTTTCTTAAGATCCGTGCCTCTCTAGCTATTGTCCCATTTCTTTTTGTTAAGTGTTCATTTATATATACATCAGTGCCTCTTAGCTTGCTTGCTTGCACCAGTACACTGTTCCTTTTTTTTCTGCTGATGAATTTTAAAATAATAGCTGGCTTTATTTTCTCTAATTTTTTAGGGAGTGTGCGACATATAGATTTAGCTTCCTTTTGGATAGTTGTTCAAGTGTCTCAAGTTCTTTTTCTGAGGCATCTTCTGCTGAGTCATGATTCGTCACCGCTTTTGCATAGCTTTTGTGTCGGGTTTCCAGTCTCATTATTATCAGATCTTCTCTTCTTGTGTACTGTTCAAGCTCATCAACTCGTTGCTCTAAAGCTGTTATTTTTTTGTCTTTTTCAGTGAACGGTACTTTAAGTTCTTTCACCTCCTCCACCAGCCTCAATAATTGATTCTGCTGTGCTTTTATATTTGACAGCTCACCTGACATGAAGTTCAGTGATCGTTTGATCTCCTCCAGGTCGTCTTGAGCCATGTCTTTGCCTCATCCTGCAGCTCTTCCTCCAGGCATCCATGCCACTCAGATAGTTGTTCAATTTGCGTAATCACCGCAACGCAATGTTGTTGGTCCTATCTCAATCGAACCACTCCTGGTTCAGTGCTGCTGGACCAGGCACGCCGTATTCAGTGCTGTCACAATGAGCCGGTGGAGTCGCACTGGTTCGGTGCTGCCAGGCCGAGCCTGTAGAGTCAAGCTGGTTTTGTGCTGCTGGACCGAGCCGATAGTACCACGCCAGGTTCGGTGCTGTCACAACAAGTCAGTAGAGTCACGCTGGTTTGGTGCCACCGGGCCAAGCCGGAAAAGTCACTCTGGACAGAGCTGATAGTTCTGAGCCGGTGGAGTCACGCTGACAACGAGCCGGAAGAGTCACGCTGGTTCGGTGCTGCCAGGCCGAGCCTGTAAGGTCAAGCTGGTTCCATGCTGCTGGGCCGAGCTGATAGTACTACGCCGGGTTCGGTTAATGAGTCAGTGCTGCGCCTGTTAAGGATGAGGATAAAGTTGTTGGTTGTGAGAGGAAGAAGACTTGTCCAAAAGACTGTTCATGCATGCATAATCTGCAGAAAGGCAAAAGCAAGAGCCTGTCAACAAGTTACGGGAGATTTGCCAACAGAAAGAAGTGAACCAGCGACACACCTTTTCACCTGACCTGTCCCAAGCTGACATGCTGAAAAATAACCATAAAAACAAATATTAAAGCATTGTTTCAGTCTCTGAGTGAAATCCAGTTTCTCAACTCTGGATGGATGTTAATCCCTCTCAAGTGGGCAGGCACAAAAGAGTGCAGGACTTGACAGGTGTAACGTCCAAAAGGGACAATTTTCACCTATATATTGAAAAACATAGTGACCTTTCATCTACAGCATAAGTCCACTTTCTATTTGGCCTTCTAAATCCAGAACGTTCTGCTCAGCGCGTGTTGACATTCCATGAAGACAAAACATCCAGACAAACATTCTCTTCCAACAGTGGCGGCTGACAAATCGTCTTCATACTCCAGGGTTCAGTGCTTGGACCAATTCTTTTTACTATATATATGCTCCCAATTGGTAAAATCATTAGACAGCATGGGATAAACTTCCACTGTTATGCTGACGATACTCAGCTATATTTATCCATTAACCCTGATGAACCTAATCGGTTGGGTACATTACAGGCTTGTCTTGAGGACATAAAAAATTGGATGACTCTAAACTTTTTGCTTTTAAATCAAGACAAGACGGAAGTTCTCCTCTTTGGACCAGAAATCCAGAAAAGGAAATTGCTTAGCCAATCGCCTGACCTTAATGGCATTACATTAATCTCCGCGAACAAAGCAAGGAACCTTGGTGTTACCTTTTACCAGGACATGTCATTCAAATCCCAGGTTTCACAAGTTTGTAGGATTTCCTTTTTCCACCTTCGGAATATTGCTAAGATTAGAAGCATACTTTCCAGGAGTGATGCTGAAAAACTAGTTCATGCATTTATTACATCAAGACTGGATTACTGTAATTCATTATTCTCAGGAAGTCCACAAAATGTAGTTAAAAGTCTTCAGCTTGTCCAAAATGCTGCAGCTAGAGTTCTGATGAGAATTAAAAAGAGAGATCATATCTCTCCTGTCTTAGCTTCCCTACATTGGCTACCTGTTAAATTCAGAATAGATTTTAAGATCCTTCTTCTCACATATAAAGCTCTTAGTAATCAAGGTCCATCATAAATTAGGAATCTGATTGTTCCATATGTTCCTAACCGAGCACTTCGCTCTCAGACTGCAGGTCTACTGGTGGTTCCAAGAATATCTAAAATTAGGATGGGAAGCAGATCTTTTAGTTATCAGGCTCCTCTCTTGTGGAACCAGCTCCCAGCCTTAGTCCGTGAGGCAGACACTTTGTCTACTTTTAAGAATAGGCTTAAAACATTTTTATTTGATAGGGCCTATGGTTAAAATCTGATGTTAGCCTAAATCTGGACAAGTGGGGGAGTACAGGGAGGTGGAGTGTACAGTCGGTAAAGACGACTCTCCCTTGCCCTGCCTCCAACATGCCTACATCTAAATAGGATAGATTATCCAGAGTTATCTCTGTAGTTATGCTGCTATAGGCTTAGACTGCTGGAGGATACACTTCTCACTTCTCACACTCTACTGCTTTCTTCTACAGTCTGATCTTTAACTGTACTATTTTGTGCAATTTCAGCTATTAACTTTATTTTCTTGCTTGCTTTGTATGAGGATTGCTGTATAGTCACTGACACTAGTCAGTGACTTGATGCAATTTGCTGGGTTCCTTATATAGGAAACATTATTTCTGATTGGCTTAATGAACTGGCCTGAATTGGATTTTTTATTATGTGAAGTGCCTTGAGACGACTCTTGTTGTGATTTGGCGCTATATAAATAAACTTGGATTGAATTGAATTGGTGAAAAATATTTTTGGTGGGACTGTGCTGTTTTTTTAACAAACTTGTGCTTTCTGAGCTTTGTGCACAACTTCACTATTTCCTGAATTAAGCACAGCTCTTTTATTTCCTGTCTTGCATTATTGGAAAAAGGGATTAATCCACGTGTGTCTGACTATTGGCACACTGCCTTGCGGACCAAGGTTGAAAAATACTGCATTAAATTGCACATAAAATAACATGACCATAAATGGTCCACATCCACATTGAATTGAAATGAATATTGTTCTTACAATGATCCATTTATGTCACAAATCCCTATTTGTTTGATTTAACAAGTTAATCATTGTTTACACTCATACACATTACAATAAGATACATATTAAGGTTAAAAACATCTTTGTATCTGCGAGAAGGCGTGGCTTCTTGTGAGGTCTTCTGCTGTTGTAGCCCAGCCGCCTCAAGGTTGTGTGTGTTGTGGCTTCACAAATGCTTTGCTGCATTCCTCGACTGTAATGAGTGGTTATTCCAGTCAAAGTTGCTCTTCTATCAGCTTGAATCAGTCAGCCCATTCACCTCTGTCCTCTAGCATCAAGAAGGTTGTGTGTGTTGTGGCTTCACAAATGCTTTGCTGCATTCCTCGATTGTAATGAGTGGTTATTCCAGTCAAAGCTGCTCTTCTATCAACTTGAATCAGTCAGCCCATTCACCTCTGACCTCTAGCATCAACAAGGCATCTTCACCCACAGGACTGTCACATACTGGTTTGTTTTTCCCTTTTCACACCATTCTTTGTAAACCCTAGAAATGGTTGTGCGTGAAAATCCCAGTAACTGAGCAGATTGTGAATTACTCAGATCAGTCCATCTGGCACCAGCAACCATGCCAAGCTCAAAAATGCTTAAATCACCTTTCTTTCCCATTCTGACATTCCGTTTGGAGTTCAGGAGATTGTCTTGACCAGGACCACACTCCTAAATGCATTGAAGCAACTGCCATGTGATTGGTTAGATAATTGCATTAATGAGAAGTTGAATAGGTGTTCCTAATAATCCTTTAAGAGTGTAGATTTATTAAATCTAAAACAGCTTTTTGAACCAGGCTGTAAACAAGTTTATTTCTGTTGTGAAATTGGCATTTTTAACTTGGGAGTCAATGAGGATTTGCTCACTTCTGGTGTCAGCCCCTAGAGGATGAAGATGGAACTGCAATTTTTGCCACTTCCATGTTGGCATCATAAAATTCCCCCGCCTGGCCTGCCAGACTCCTCCTCTGTTTAATTCTGCACAGAGAAAGGGTCTGGAAACTCATATTCAAACAACCTCACCCTGTGAGAATTCTAACCGAGCCAATCAGCACTGAGTAGCATATGTCACACACCACAACGCCGAGTTTGTCGAGCATGGTGACTGAAGAAGAGTTAGCTGTGGCTCTTTCCTCTGATCTAAATGACTTGGACACGTCTTTTAAACAAGTAAAAGCGCTAAAAGCCTTTCTTCTCAAGAAATATATTTTATTCTAGTGATAATTATAAGGAATTAATACATAATATAAATAAGGATTTAATAAAACTAAAAACATGGCTGGATATAAATAAACTATCCCTGAGTTTAGATAAAACTAAATTAATTGTTCTTTGGAAATTATATAGGGAATTTAAACCTAGGAATAAATATAGAGGGTAATGCAATAGAGGTAGTGTTGAAAATTAAAGTCTTAGGAATATTTATTGGCAGTAAACTAAGCTGGAAACAGCATATCCGACACATACACATTAAGATTTTAAAAAGTGTTTCAATCATCTATAGACCCTTTTACTACCTACGTCATCAAAAGTTGCGCGCGCAGCCTGGCAACGAGAGTGAAGGCTTCCTCATTCCCACTCGATACTAAAACAGCGTTTTAAACCCTTTTGAAGCTCTGAGCACATAAAAATGTTGGGTTGTTGCGTGTATGGATGCCAGAATCGCTTCTCTTTAAGCAGTGGACTGAAACTTTACAGAATTACGAAGGAAGCACATCCATTTCAACAAAATCGGAGGCGTCTGTGGCTGCAGGCCATCAAAAGGAATCAATGAAAACTGGACTGAAAACACGATCCGAAATGCTCGAGTTTGTAGCGCCCATTTTATATCAGGTAAGGTAATTATGTACTAAGATTACACCAGAAAGCCGTCCTCGTGCTCCCGCGCAGGGTGCCACAAACTTAACATCCATGGACCTACTTGACAGTACTACATGGATCCTGCCAACAACGCCAAATGTGGCAAGGTGGATAAACGAGGGCCCGGGCGGGATTCGATCCCCAGACTCCCGGATGAGAGTCATATGCTCTAACCAGTCAGCCAAAGGGACATCCTCTTGGCCAAGTAGCCAGGGTGCATGATCAATCGGGACATTGTGACAGGATGCTCACACTGTCACATTAGAACAATAAACCTTCAAATTCACAAGCCTTTTGTGAATGTTTTGTATTGCAACTCGAACAATTTTGGGGGAATAATGCAGGTTAACTGCAATGCAGGCTTCGATTGTCCAGGTTCCAAAAAGAAGGTTCATAACAGCTGTGATGAAGCTGCTTTTCAGGTGTTGAAAACAAGCTAGACTCTAGAAAAGGCTTCAGGTGATCAGCTAAATCTGAATAAAAAAAATTTTTCAGGTTACCTAGCTGGAATTGCATGTAAAAAGAAACAGTGAAAAGAAAAACTTCCTCAATTCTTTGAGTTTTGACGTGATCTGTTCTCTGTCCCTGCTGAAGCCACGCTCCTTGAGTTTTTTAGACAAACCCTCAAAGAGGTGGCTGTCCGTCACAGTTCCTGAGAATTGTCTGGCTACTTCTGCCTCTGCTCGTAAAGACAGAAGTTCACAGATCTCGTTGTCACTCCAATTAGCCATGTCCGCTGGTTGTTTACTAACCCATGTTTACGTGGTTTATATACTCTTTCTGATTGGGGGTCGCCGCACATTTGCTACGTCGTTGACATCTTCCTCTGTTGTGCCAATGCGCAATCGCTGTCTATTGGACAGACAACTACCGCAATATTACTAGCAAGCAAGGCGCAAAAAATGCAGCAAAATTCGCACAACACCATGCCAGCATGGTGTGTTTATGAAACACACTGTTGCTGTAATGTTACGCTGATTTGCCGGCACAGTGTCTTGTAAAAAGGGCTTGTGAGTCATTTTCTACCAGGGCTAAAGAGGCAAACAAAATGAGGCCAACCTAAATGACTGAAAATTTTCAAGTTCTCCAACATTCCTCCACATTCCAATGGGCCATTGTCTGTGCTCTACAGAGATAATGGCTACATTTACAAATGAAAGGCAGCTAATTGTCAGTGATTGAGTTGTGATTTTCAAACCAAGGAGCTATTTGGCTACCTCTGGTAGAGCTGAGGGGGTCAGAAAATCCTGGTAGCTCTAGTGTTTGGAATTCCTGGACTAATGGCTCTAATTACTGCTTCAACTATTTCAGTCTCTGAGTGTCCTTTTTCACTCCCATTCTCCATCTGGCATACTAAACTGAGGTAGGACAGCTTGTCTTTTTGGCCAGGCTCTCCAATATGTCCACAGATCTTGAACTCCCTTCTCAATGTTACCTCTTGCAGAGTTTGTGTTGGTTCAGGTGGGAACTTGGGCAGGTAAGTTAAAGTATGTACTGGAGTGGCAGGTGTTGTGTCCTCAATGTCTTTCTTTGACTTAGACTGCTGGCGTTGAGGTTCCTCTTCTGACTGACACTTGCCTCAACCTAGTCTCTGGATGCACAAGGCTATTTCTTTATAAAACTGTTCAATTTGCTCCTCTTCTTCCTTTTTCCTCTATCTCATCAAACACGCCCTCAGCCAAGTTAATGAGTGTCCTCTTGGTCTTGCTGTCGGGCTTTCAGCTGTTCAGGCCGGGGCACTTCAGTCGCCTGCAGACATCCACGAGAGGCTCTCCCTCCAGCTGCCACAAGGCTACACTCACTTGATCAAGTAGGAGCTGCATCGCTTCCATTTTTTGTTTTTGTTTTAAGGGTCCGTCTCTTGAAAAGGGAGGTGGTCAGTGGTGGTGTTGACTCACTAGCGCCCCCTCCTGGTTGGCTCGCAAAAACATGTTACACTGTTGAAATGATGGGCCAACTCATCTCCCGTGCAACACATTTATTTATGCAGGAATCTGCAGAAACAGAGAACAACAAAGTTAACCGAAGCTACTGGGTGCGCAGCCTGCTCCCTCACTATGTTACTGCATGGGTTACTGCATGGGTACTGCATGCCTTTGTAATTTCTCGGCTTGACTACTGCAACTCTCTATATGCAGGGTTGTGTCAGTCAACACTGTGTCGCCTACAGGTTGTGCAGAACAGCGCTGCCAGGTTCCTGACTGGGACCAGGAAACGGGACCACATCAGTCCAGTTCTGGCCTCCCTGCACTGGCTTCCGATTTCCTATCGCTCACAATTCAAAATACTCGTCTTTGTTTATCATTTCTTCCAGGGTGGTTGTTACAAACCCTAGGTGTTAAGCGTTGTGGCAAGGGGTAACATAAAAACTGATGCGGAGAAAGGAGGGGTGAGAGTAAAGAAAAGGGTTTTATTGCGCAGAATTCAACCCAAAATACACAGTCCCAGACTGGAAAAGTTCAAAATGAATGTACGTAAACAAAACACACGAAGGAGATAACTCAAAACACCTGGGACAAACGGTCCCGGGGAGAAAAACACGACAATAACTATAGATCTAGAAACGAAAAACAAAGAGCCGGAACTAACTAAAAACCAAATCTCGACGGCTATCAATATTATTACAAACACAACTTAAAGCGAGCTATAAAGCTAAAAACGAAAACAACGGCCTCACGGGGGCAGAATCAAACAGATCTTCCAAACGAACCAAGGATACTATTTACTGTTAGCTGAAGTCAAACCAAGTCCATCCGAATTACCAAACCGAGTTAATCGAGGAGAGAAAGACAGAGGTTTAATCTGTGGTTCTCCCGCTGAGAAACCGAAACAGGAATCTTTTAAGAGCGTCTCATCAGCGGTAGACTGTCCGCAGCTGAAGCTGAGTGGGCGGGCCGAGGCGGAGGCCAGCCTGATGGAGGACCTGTCCAAGGTCCTGAACAGCAGAGAGGGAACAGGACCGGGCCATACAAGGTGCGGGAGCCCAGGATCCGTAACAGTGGTGCTCCCCCCTATCTGGCCACACTCCTGAACAGACACCCCCCATCACGCGCTCTGCGCTCCTCTGACCAAGGCCTGCTCGCTGTCCCTCGGTCTAGGTGTCGTACCCGTGGGGACCGGGCTTTCTCAGTCCTAGCACCGTTACTCTGGAACCAGTTGCCACCCTCAGTTAGGCTGTCCCCTTCTCTGACAGTCTTTAAGAATCACCTAGAAACACACCTCCTCCACTTGGCGTTTCCAGAACATGTTTGATTTTGGCCCTCTTTTATGTTGAATCCATTCCACAGTTTTCATTGGTACACTCAATCCATCCACGCAATCCAATTGTGTTTCACACATTTGTATTTTACCGGAATGTTTCATCTATCTTGTAATTTCCATTTTGTATTTTGTAATTTGTATTTTGTAATTTGAATTTCTTTTATTGTTGATTTATTCAATATAATTACTTACAACTGTACCATGTTCAGCGCTTTGGGCTTCCTGACAGGGTTGCGGAAGGCGCTTTATAAATAAAGCTTTGACTGATTGATTGATTGACGTTCTGACTACTTCTGCGGGAGCATCAGCTACTATAAACACATTAAACTTCAAGTCACCAGAAAATGTGCTGTCATGTTTAACAATAACAGAACACAGGAACAACATTTGCCTTAAAAACATTTGTAAAACCAAATTAAAGGTATAGCCTCAAGTAAAGCTATAAATAAATGTCCTGAGAGTAGTCACACTCACAAGAATACATCAAAATAATCAAGCATGCTAGGCAAATTATTACATCAGAATAAGCCAACAAAAATCCAATAACAAATGTTCACTCGAAACGTTTTCACACTTTAGCAGGTATTTGGTGTGGTGCAGCGTTCATCTCACTGACATATTTGTTAAATCGCATCAAAAGAAGGGGCTTGTCAGGGACTTGCATAAACCAGCCAGCAGAGCACGGATGATTTTCTTGACATGTTAATTTATTACTTTTTTTTTTTTTCTCCAAAGAGGGTTCCAGCCAGCAATTAACATTACATGACAATGGGTGTAGAAACAAAGTAACCCAAACTCAGGATCTGACTACAGACATGTACAAAAAAAATCTCCTACAGACACAACAGGATCAACTTAAATAGTGGCTGATCAGACCACTGCCAACACAATAGGGTGGGAGACATCAGTAAACAAAGAACATAAATAAACTACTGCTAACAAATTCATACTAATCAGTCCATTCTGTTTGAGTTACTTCAAATGAAAACATATTACTATCAAAACCCAACTATTATTTACAAAAGAGAATAACTAAATACATAAACACAGGAATCTTCTCCCTTGAGTTGGTATGATCCAATGGTGCTGATTAGGCCAAGTGATCTGCTACAGCTGCTCCAACTCCAAGGCCACTGGCAACTCAAAGAAAACATTAATCATACAAACCCCTACAGACTAAAACCGATGAGTAACTGAATGTGTGCACTTCATACAGTCACCCAAACAGTCAATCCATGGAAACAAACACCTTTGTTCAAAATAAAACATTAACAGTTATTTGCTTGAAGTGTGGCAGCAGGGCAGCTGTCACAGTCCCCCCTCCTTAAGAAGCTACCCCGCTCCAGCGGGAAAGATAATCAGCAGTCATATTAGCCTTGCCTGGGACATGCTGTACCAAAAAGCGAAAGGGTTGCAGTGCAAGGGCCCACCGAGTAACACGGCTGTTTGTGTCCCTCATACGATGCAGCCATTGCAGAGCTTTATGGTCTGTCTGCAAGGTGAATTCTCTGCCAAGCAGGTAAAACTTCAAAGAGTCCAAGGCCCATTTAATGGCCAAGGCCTCCTTCTCCACCGTTGAATATTTCACCTCCCTAGGGAACAACTTACGGCTAATAAAAGCCACTGGATGCAGATTCTCACGACCTTGGAGGAGGACTGCACCAATACCTCTGTCAGAGGCATCCGTCTGCAAAACAAACGGTTCATCAAAGTCAGGACATTTGAGGACAGACTCCTTACCAAGAGCATGTTGCATGTCTTGATACGCTGCCATGGCCTTCTCTGTCCACTGGATGACATTGGGATACTTTGATCCCGTCATGTCCGTGAGTAGAGCAGCCCTAGATGAAAAGTGGGGAATAAATCGGTGGTAATAACCTGCCAACCCCAGAAATGACCTGAGTTGCTTCTTGGTTCTGGGTGTTTGACAGGACTCGAGAGCTTGTACTTTAGCGACTAGGGGCTTAACAACCCCATCACCTACTCGAAACCCCAGGTACTCTACCTCACGGCGGGCCAACACGCATTTGGAGGGGTTCACTGTGAGCCCAGCATCTCGGAGGCGACTCAGAATGGATTGTAGGTGCTTCATGTGATCCTCCCATGACCTACTGAAGATAACAATGTCATCTAAATAAGCACATGCATAGTCTTCACAACCTCTCAGAACCTCATCCATCAGCCGCTGAAATGTAGCAGGTGCCCCATGCAACCCAAACGGCAAAACTGCAAACTGAAACAGGCCCCATGGGGTCCGGAAGGCAGTGAATTCCCTTGACTCCTGGGAAAGTGGCACTTGCCAATAACCTTTACACAAGTCAAGGGTACTCAGGAACATGGATTTTCCCAATCTGTTAATCACATCATCAATACGTGGTGTGGGGTAGGCATCAAACTTTGATACCGAATTCAGATACCTGAAGTCAATGCAAAAGCGTATTCCCCCCTCCTTCTTAGGGACCAGAACCACAGGATTACACCACTCACTCTTGGAGTCTTCAATAATACCAAGGGACTGCATCAGTTCCACTTCTGCCTTAAGGGAACCCAGGAGACGCTCAGGGATTCTATAGCTCATGCGTTTAGCAACTGCATCCCGTTTTAACACAATGTTGTGTTCAAGAATGTCTGTGCGCCCTGGATACTCAGCAAAAACTTGAGGGTGACACACCATTTTTATCTGGTTTTGCTGTTCCATGGTCAGGTGACTAAGATTACAAACTGTAGAGGATGGAGAGGGCATGTACTGGTCATCAACATCCTCCTCCTCTGCTACTGCTCGGATCAACATCACACCTGCTCCTGTTACAGAACGGGGCGTCCATTCCTTAAGCAGATTCACATGCAGCACTCTCTTCGAACGGGACCTACAAGGGTCACATACCTCGTACGTGGTAGGCCCAAGCCGTTTCACCACCTCATACGGCCCCTGCCATTTAGCCAGAAGCTTACTTTCACGGGTTGGCAACATGACTAGGACCTTCTGCCCTGGTAGAAAGTGCCTTTCCCGTGCAGACTTGTCATACCAACGCTTCTGGTACCTTTGGGCTTCAGCCAGATGCTGCTGAGCTAAAGTTGTCATTTTCAGTAACCTCTCTCTCATCTGCAAAACATAAGAGATCACATTAACAGGCCCCTCCCCTCTCTCCTCCCCAGTCCAGGTCTCTTTCAATAAAGCCAGAGGTCCCCGCACCTCATGCCCATACAAAAGTTCAAAAGGAGAGAAGCCTGTTGAGGCTTGGGGTACCTCCCTGTAGGCGAAGAGAAGGTAAGGCAACCATTGATCCCAGTCAGAACCAGTTTCATCAACAAACTTCCGCAGCATTTGTTTTAGAGTCTGGTTAAATCGTTCGGTTAAACCATCAGTCTGGGGATGATAAGGGGTAGTTCGGATCCCCTTGATCCCCAGTAGTTGGTACACCTGCTGCAATAAAGTAGACATGAAGTTAGTGCCCTGATCAGTCACAATTTCACGAGGGAAACCCACCCGTGAGAACAGCTGCACCAAGGAAAGAGCCACTGCTTTTGCTTTCATCGTCTTTAGAGGAAATACCTCAGGGTATCTGGTTGCATAGTCTGTAATTACCAACATATAGCGATAACCCGTCTTACTCTTCTCAAGGGGTCCCACCATATCCATTCCCAGACGCTCAAAAGGAGTGTTGATAAGAGGAAGTGGTTGCAATGGTACCTTTGGAGGGCATTGGTTGGATGCTAGTTGACACTCAGGACATGTTTTACAAAATTGGGCAACATCGGACCTCAGACCAGGCCAGTAGAAATGGCGTTTAATACGGGCCCATGTCTTCTGCTTCCCCAGGTGGCCAGCCCAAGGAATAGCATGACCCAATTCCAGCACCATCTCTCGTGCCTCTTGTGGGACCACCAGCTGCCTCTGTACTCCTTGTTGCCGATACAAAATGTCATCCTGTAAAACATACTCAGCACAGCCCTTGTGCTCACCACTCTCATCTCCCCTGGCCCTCTGAATGAGTTCAGATAGTTCAGGATCATCTTGCTGCATCTGGGCCATCCTTGAAGGCATTGTGAAACCCTGTGGTACCTCTATCAGCTCCTCCTTCGACATCCTCGCAGTATGTAGAAACTTCTCCCGCCTCCGCTGCTGACGGGACTTGCGTAGTTTCCCAGGCTGGATGTGCAGCCTACAGACACAACAGGATCAACTTAAATAGTGGCTGATCAGACCACTGCCAACACAATAGGGTGGGAGACATCAGTAAACAAAGAACATAAATAAACTACTGCTAACAAATTCATACTAATCAGTCCATTCTGTTTGAGTTACTTCAAATGAAAACATATTACTATCAAAACCCAACTATTATTTACAAAAGAGAATAACTAAATACATAAACACAGGAATCTTCTCCCTTGAGTTGGTATGATCCAATGGTGCTGATTAGGCCAAGTGATCTGCTACAGCTGCTCCAACTCCAAGGCCACTGGCAACTCAAAGAAAACATTAATCATACAAACCCCTACAGACTAAAACCGATGAGTAACTGAATGTGTGCACTTCATACAGTCACCCAAACAGTCAATCCATGGAAACAAACACCTTTGTTCAAAATAAAACATTAACAGTTATTTGCTTGAAGTGTGGCAGCAGGGCAGCTGTCACAGGGCTGAAAGCGCTCATCACCAAGACGATTGGGTTTGGGTGTCAGAACGAGACTTCCAAGACTGAACAGTCTTTCAACTGGTGCACTAGATGGTGTTGGAGCATTGTATCGTACAGTAACTTTTTTGATTCTAGGAAACTGATGGAGACATTTCATAGTTGAGGCTGAGTTTAAATATGAAAGAACTTCAGTCTCCACTGACATGGACTCATTAGTTGCTGGACCAGAGCGTTCTTCAAAAGAAAATAAGTCCTCTTCATCAGAGATGGAGGCAGTTTGAGTGACACTGGGCAAGGTGACAGAGGGCTCTTCTGACTGAATGGAGCAACACTCCGTTATAAGGAGGGTTTTGATAAAATCTCGTTTGGCATCTTCTTTCACCCAGCGAAGCTTAAACTTTGGGAGGGAGACAGCTGAGAGCAGGGCTTCTTTTGTGTCTATTATATTTGCAAATCGACTTTTTATTGCCTCAAAAATGATTTCCGGCAGCCCATTGGTCATCTGTGATAGGTCATTTTTAGCTGCTACGGTTTTGTTTATCAGAACTTCTAAAGTTGGCTGTAGAGTTCCATAAAAACAGGTGTCCTTGCCCTGAAGAATATCAAGAGCGACTGTGAAAGGCTTCAAAATCCCACAATATTCTTTAAGAAATTGGTACTCTCGTTCATTCATGCATTTGATTTGAAGCTTTGTACAAATGTTGTTTATGACGGAGAGAGGCATTTCTGTAATTCGTGCATAGGCATTAAAGTAAGAGTTCCACCGAGTTGCTGTTGGAACGACGAACCTTTTGCTACCAATTTCTTCCAGGTATTCAGAAGCAAGTGAAGAACGGCTAGCCTTTGTCCACATTGCTGAACATTTTGCAGTAGCACTGCGATACACAGTCCTTGATTCTACATTAGATCCCAGTATGAACCTCATTGTTTGCAATAAGATTAAGTGTATGTGCAGCACATCTGTGGTGTGGGGGCAATAAACAAAGACCATGTTGCGCATTCTCATTATTGACAAGTACAGTATGAATATCAGTAAAGATTACATCACCATTGCTCTGAACCTCCTCCTCCTCCTCCTCTGACCCCACTTGTTGAGGCTGATATTCCCTGAATGCCTTTACAAAATTACTCCCATTGTCTGTCACACAAGCCGTCACTTTATCATGGGTTAGTCCGTATTGGGAAAAAATGTCTTCTAGCTCTGTTGCAATTGCATCATATGTATGTCGACCCTTGAACCTTCTACAGGCTATAGCAGCCTTCTTTCTGTCCAAGGTCTCTGCATCAATCCAGTGTACCGTCACTCCTAAAAAGCTTTTATTATTGGCAGTCCATATATCAGCTGTTGTTGATACATACTCCTAGGCTTCAATTGTTTTCTTCACCTCCTTTTCCATATCAGCATATGACTTATCCAACTCCTTGGCAAATGCTTTCCTGTCTGGCAGAGTGTCCTGAACAAAAACAAAATGCAAAATGAAAAGATTGATTTTAAAAGTACATTTTTACTGTGAAGAAAAAGTGTATGTGTGATATCAAATGATCATAAAACAATAAAAACAAAATGGCTATAATTATTTATTCAGGGTATCTGCAGGGTCATTGTTTTAAACTCAACAGACTGGAACAAGTTCAGGGCAGCCTCAGAAAACCTGTATAAGTACATGTCATGGTCCGGGTGAGCTGCCAGCCTGTAACCCTGTTTTCTTCTCTGAGTATTGTTTTCACAGGTGGGCGTGTCTGAGAGCTCCCAGCTGCAGCTGATTTCATCATCAAGGCCCAGGGGATTTAAGGAGCAGTGTGACACTTCACCACGCTGGATGATTACTCTTTTTGGGTAGTTCTAGCCTCCAACCCGACTTAGACATTTGTATTTTTTGCTCTTGTTAATCTGTCGCCTGAAAATCCCTTGATGCCCTCTCCTGCTCTCCTCCAGATTCCTCGTAATCTCTCACCATCTCCAGGACAAACCCGGATCTCAGCCTACCTGACACACTGCTTCATCCCCTGGTTGCCTGCTCTCAGCAGCTCACCTACCAACGTCCATTCCTGCTCCTACACCTCTGGACAAACCAATCCCTTTACCCTTGGATCTCCTCAGCTCACCTGGACCTGACAACCCTTCCTGTACAGTTACCACTACCAAGAAACAGTTAGACCAGTCTTCCAGATAAATTTTCCATTTGTTTCGCCTCAAATTCACTCTGTCTCCCTCCTTAGAATCTCCCCCTGGATTCCTGCTGCCAGTCCTGCGTCTCGTCTGTTCCCGTCTCTCACATTGCTCTTTAGTAATAAAAACCTTTTTACTTACCTTCTTGCTCTCCGTATGGTGATTCTGCATGTCGTGGGTCAAGAAACTGCCACCCACCATGACAGTACACAGCACTTGTGCCAGCATGCACCAGGGTGAGCTACAACATGATAAACCTTAGTTCACAGCTAAACAGTTTAGAAATGAGAAAGAGGCTGCTTTCAGGAATGGAGACAAAGACAAGCCAGTTACAAACAGGCCAAAACAGGTTCACAAGGAGATGAGAAATGCTTAATCTCTGTACTCTGAGAAACTCCCAAAACAATTGTCAGCTAATGACTCGGCCTCTGTGTGGAATGTTGAGAAAGGGCTTAATCAAATAACCAACTACATGCCTAAAGCTTCCCATCGAGCTGACGATCTGAAGTCTGAATGATGCTTTGAATTTCTCATTTCAATGTCTTTCAATCTGATGTAATTTTGAAGGTCCATCAGATGGCCCTGCCACATCCACACATCCTTTCAACATGGACACTCGCTGCCCATTAGCTAGCATTCTGTCTTTCGTACAGATGCTGACACACAAATGTGTGACTCTGCACTGGGATCTGGATGTGGTTCTGCGCAGGCTGTCCTCGGCTTCCTTTGAACCTTTGGACCAGGTTCCAATAGAGGTTTAGTTCCTCAAAACCACATTGTTGCTGGATTTGACGTCATTTAAGAGAATTAGTGACCTAATTTCTCTCTCTGTCTTGCCATCTTATCTCAGGAACTGGAAGGATGGGTGTACCCAATCCCAGCATTGTACCCTAAAGAGCATCACAGACTCTTTCAGGTCCTGGACCATTTCTCTGGTGGGGTTTTCCTTCCCCTCATGTGTCAGAGTAAGATGCTACATCCTTCCTGCTATGCCCAGTGCGTGCACTCAGACTCAAGTCTCTAGCATAGCTCAGCTATGCACTCCACAGCAGCTGTTTGTTCACTACAGTGATTGTTCCAAAGGGCAACCTCTGTCATCTCAGCGTCTTTCACATTGGCTGTGTGATGTCATCACAAGTGCCTATGCTTCATCTGGCTTGGACGCTCCAGTCAGATTAAAAGTACATTCTAATCAGGTGGTTTCTTCCTCTGTGGCATTGCGGGCTGGAATGTCTGTAGTAGACATATGCATGGCTGCTTCACGGTTTTCACCAACTGTTTTACCTCAGAGATGTGTCCACCAGCCTCGTTACCAATGTGATGCTAACGCACAGTTCAGCTTAATCACAGCTGTCGCTGAAAGTTCTTATCAGAGACTTTGCAGTTTTTGTCATCCTTGTGTTCTTAAACACCCTTGTTGACATGTCCTTACAATATGTCACATTGTGTCCTCTTGGTTGTGACAGTTTCTCTCCCACCAGTTGCTAGTCAACCTTGGGGTTGATTCTCAGCAGCTATGTGCTGATCATATGCTGTCATCATGTCCTCCAGCTGTTCTCTCATGTTTACGCCTGCCGACAGCTGTAGAGGTTTATTAGGTGGAGCCTCTGAGTCCGCTCAGGTTTAGTTCTGAACCAGTGTGGTGTTGACCATATCTGGCTCCGCCTTCAATCCAATAGGCGATGGCTTAAAGGGCGGAGCTATACACAATAAAACGCTGGATACGTTTTGTAACACCAGATTCTATGAGTATAGCGTAGCCCTTTATGAATCCTGGGCCCACTGGTTCTTTGGGCTCAATAAGACTTATGGAGATGACCTATGCTTGATATGCCCTTTTAAGGGGCCAGGACCCGCCTAGGAGCCGGCCGTACATAAAAGCTCTTCATTGATTGGTTAAGGGGATGGGATAATCCTATAGGCGATGGCTTAAAGGGCTATGCTATACTCATAGAATCTGGGATTACAAAATGTAACCCAACATTCTTGCTGTGTAAACAAATATAATGAACTTACTTTCAGTTTTATAGTGCTTTTAAACTACTGTTTTTAACCATTTTGCATCCTGTTTATTCATTACTGTTACAAACTGTATTTATCTATTTAAATCAACTTTATTAAATGCATTTTCAACCGTCCTATTCAGGCTTACTGAGACCATCGACATATACATATATGGACAATGGGATTCCATAGACTCCAATAACACGTTTTTGAGGAGAAATGGGAGGTGGCCACCACCGCCATTTTGACCTTGTCACAGGTTCCGTCAAGCCCAGACAATTCCACAAAAGGGAAGAGAGGTGAAGCTGAGGGCGGGGTTGTAAGGCTGGGATCAAATGACGACACCCGGTCGAACTAGCTACAAGTTAACTTGAAGCTAATCCAAAGCTAAAGCGGAGGTGGGAGCTAAGCTAATGGAGGTAGCTATCTAGCTACAACCGGAGTTAACTCTGTGGAACCAATGTGTGGAACACCAGTGACCTGAAGCTCACACGGAGTTTGTGTGGAGGTTTGTGGCACTTTTTCATGAAAACTATCTTTCTGTGAATAGAAAAGTATTAAATCGGTTAGTTTATAAGTTATTTACTTAATGAAAATATATTTTCCTTTGAGAAAGTTTTCAATATTTTAACGTACCGTATTTTCCAGACTATAAGTCACTCCAGAGTATAAGTCGCACCAGCCATAAAATGTATAATGAAGAAGAAAAAAACATAAGTCGCACTGGACTATAAGTTATAGATTTGTTATTTATGAATTAACCTTAAGTAGTGAATTAATTCTTAGGATTTCTTGTGCTAGTTAGGTTCTTAAAGAGAAAAAGGAAAGAAAATAAGAAAGAAGGTAAGAAAGAAAGGTAGTTTGGGCTCCTAGAGATTGTGAATTTAAATCTGGTTAGGGAATAGCATTTGCTCATCATGTTTTCTGCTTTGAGGTTCATAATTGGGGCGAATAGTAAGGGACATTGGAAAACCTGAAACTATTTTGTTTAATTGATAGTAAAGTGGTTGTCCTAATTTCTAATTGGAGAGATCACACCGCAACATGAATTCAGAAAAGTAGTGATGGGAAGTTTTGTTGGATTAATTTGATCAAACGCTTTAGGTCTAATCTTTTCTTTCCACTGATTCAGTGTTTGGTTAAGTGGCTCATTTAAACCAAGCGGAGACACAGACTTGAGAGAATAAGTAGTTTACCGGAGCTACTCGGTGCGCAACCTGCTCCCTCACTATGTTCTGACTTCTTCTGTGGGAGCGTCAGCTACTGTTGCACAACGCAACGCAACGCACCTCTATTCTTTCTCTATTTGCTCTGCTCTTGTCTGGGCTGACGTAGCTGACGGTGCGCGTGGCGCGCCTAACTAGCGGCTGATGCACATTTTACGCATTTGGAGAGGGGGGCTGGATGCTTTGCTTTTACTGGAAGATGGTCCACTTAACGCATGGGTGTAGACTAAATATTAATGACAGATGAATGAAAATTAAATTCGGAGTTTTTACTTCATATTTTATAAATAAAAATGACGGGGGAAAACATTTATGGCGTCTTTTTAAACGAAATTTTCTAGCGCGACCTGCCTGCTTCACTTAAGTCACTGCTTTTTAAGGTCCGTCCAGAATTACCGTGGCCCACCCAAAAATGAAAACCTGGCGCCACGCCTGTTATAAACCTCTGCAAATTGTTGTTCTTCACTTTATCAAACTCAGACTTTGTACAGCTAATGTCAAGATGTAAAATTATGAATTCAGTCGAGCTCTTCCGTCCCTCCCTCTCCTGCTCTCTGGAAACCCAACATCGGCTGTCAGAAGCGGGAGGTGAAGAAGGAGATGAGGCAAACAGTGTGAGTGCGACCTAAAGAAACCAGACTGGTGTGGAGGTGAGCAAAACAGCTGGAAAAGTGTGGGTGTTGAATCCCCCACGGGTGCGACGCCCATGCGAGCAACCGGTACCGGCTGCTGCCACCTGTTGTGAGCAGCTCGAGGGTAGGCCCCACCCACAACGCTGCGGCTGCTGCGGTGTTTTCTTTACTGTGGGAAACGGGTAATAATGGCTCTTTGATGAGAACAGGTTGCCGACCCCTGGCATAAGATCTGAGCTGGTAAAACAAAAATCCTCATCAGCAGGCTTTTTTGAAAGTGGGTGGGGACACAGCCAGCCAATCACAAATTTTGCCGGGGACATGTCCCCGGCGTCCCCGGTTAAAATGCCGCCTATGCTCTTTTATCAACTTGAATCAGTCAGCCCATTCACCTCAGTCCTCTAGCATCAGCAAAGGCATTTTCGCCCACAGGACTGTCACATACTGGATGTTTTTCCCTTTTCACACCATTCTTTGTAAACCCTAGAAATGGTTGTGTGAAAATCCCAGTAACTGAGCAGATTGTGAATTACTCAGATCAGCCCATCTGGCACCAACAACCATGCCACGCTCAAAATTGCTTAAATCACCTTTCTTTCCCATTCCGACGTTCAATTTGGAGTTCAGGAGTTTGTCTTGACCAGGACCACACTCCTAAATGCATTGAAGCAACTGCCATGTGATTGGTTGATTAGATAATTGCATTAAGGAGAAGTTGAACAGGTGTTCCTAATAATCATTTAGGCGAGAGTACATCTATTAAATCTAAAATAGGGGTTTGAACCAGTCTGTTAACTTGTTTATTTCTGCTGTGAAATTGGCATTTTTAACTTGGGAATCTATGAGGATTTGCTCACTTCTGGTGTCAGCAGTTTTTGTCACTTCCGTGTTGGCATCATAATATTCCCCAGCCTGGCCTGCCAGACTCCTCCTCTGTTTAATTCTACACAGAGAAAGGGTCTGGAAACTCTCTTATTCAAATAACCCCACCCTGTGAGAATTCTAACCGAGCCAATCAGCGGAGTAGCATACTTCATACACTACAACTCAGTTTGTCAAACATGGTGACTGAAACGGAGTTCGCTGCAGCTCTTTCCTCTGGTCTAAATGACTTGGACACGTCTTTAAAACAAGTAAAAGCGCTAAAAGCCTTTCTTCTAAAGAAAGATGTTTGTGCTGTCACCAAATTCCATTTTTGACTACAGCTAAAAAAAACTGCAGCGTAGTTGGCGTAACACACAGTGTTAGATAAATTATGGATACATTATTTTATTATTTTTTAAACTAAAGCTTCATCCGGTTTATTTTCGAAAGCTTTATCCAGTTTGTTTTACCCTAGCAACAGACAGGCGTTTGACCTTGCTTCTTTCCAGTCCTGGTTTATCAGTAAGAACGCCCTGTGCCCACGCCTGTTGTCTCCCTGCTTGCTGAGAGTCTAAAGGAATGTCAAAGAATGTGCGCCAATGTTTTAGTGTGTAAATGTGTGTGCGTTTTACCATTTTGTGTCCTTAATACTCTTGGAGGGCCTTCTCTGATGAGAGTGAACTGACAACACTTGTGTGGTGTGTATTTGTTTTTGCTCTCCCTTTGCAAAGTCTAAATTGTTTGGTTGTTGGTCAATTATTCTTCTAAAAAAATCAAGATGTTTGCACTGTTGTCAGACGCCTTTATTTTTTACTACAGCTAAAAAAACGAGAGTTGCGCGCTACAATCAGTATTTCCGTCTTTTTTCTGATCGGTTATTTTTGAGCTGCCTAGTCCCGCCCCTCAGCCTGTTAGTTACCAGACTCTTTCTGTGCAGAATTAAACAGGATGAGTTTGGCAGGCCAGGCTAAAGATACCCAGGATTGTGCGAGCTTGATTTACACTTATGTCAATTGGATTTGATGCATGAAAGTTTTCATAATAAAACTTGAACTGATTTGATAAAAGAAATGACTCAATTTCTTTGTTTTATTTATTCGTACAAAGAATATCATGGATGTACAATGAAGCTAAAGAGCAGCAGCAGCAAGAATTCAGAGACTCCAGACAACTTCTCACCATGGCCTCCCTCTTGGGATTCAGTGAAGTCTGTTCTACATCACTTCACATGACTTCTTTGAATGGACTGCATCAGTATTCTTGACTGGGTAAAAGAAAAGGAGGAAATTAGTAGACTGATGTGCACCATGTCTGAAATATTCTTCATTTAATCCTTCACAATAGCACTGTTGCCACTTGGATTCAAGGTCTCACCCATCTCCTGTGTAGCCCTCAGGAATGGGTGGGACCCAGCTAAATTCAGGCCATCCCAGGGTCTCTTTCACATTTTGTTCTTGCAGCCACTTTGTTACAGGCTCAAAGTATTTCATTAGTGAGTTGGCATTTATCTCTCTGGTGCCAATGGCCTCCTGGAGCACATCAGGCCAAGGTTTGGAAGAACCAGCCTGAAGAACTTTCCTTTGAGAAGGACAGACATTAATGCTTCATTTTCAGTGTTTTGAACTCAAGATCTGGCTTGGGCATACTTTAGAATGGCTCCTGCTTCTGCAGACTGGTAGATATCACATGTGTGCAGAGGGCCAGTGTGATGGGCTGCTTCACACAGCTTCTCGTGAAACTGGAACTGCAAGATGAAGCTGATAAAATAGCTGCAGAAGACAGGGGAGAAAAAAAATAGGTTGGTCGCGTTAGAAACTTGACCTTTTTCATATTACACCACTTTGCATCCCTCTGCTGACAAATGACCACACTTGTTTGTGGAGCAGATAGGTGTCCGAGGGGGCACTCATTACCTCCTTTATGGCTGTTAGCTGTGATGCTAGCGATTAGCATTTTCAGTTCACCAATCAATAAAAAGCACAGTTGAAAAAGAAGTTTGCTTTTTCTATTGGCATCATGGCAGAGACTGGAAGTAAAAAGTAAGTAATGTCTTTGGAGGTGAAGCAAAGAGCTAAAACCAGAGTGAACATCGGCATGGCCTACACTAGTTTGAGGGAGCTAAAGGAGGTTACAAAACCACATACAGATTGTGACATGGCTTTGTTGCTACTGGACTAATAAGTTATACATTTTGTTCAACAGTGTAGAACTTTACTTTGTTTTAGTATTAATTTGCTCATGCCAATGTTAGCTCATTAAAGCTAGCTACAACAGGGCTGTTTATGACAGACGTAATTCCACTTTCTACCAGTATTGCAGAGGAGCAGGAAACTTCTCTATTACCTTTAAAGAACCAGGGAATAAGTTATTTTACCTGAAGGACATTAACAAAATGAATCTAGAATGGTCATTGGGCTTGTTGAATTTGCCCCTTGGGCTAGAACAAGAATTTGGTCTAGAATTTCCTTCTTTTTTTTACCTGCTGACAATTGTAGTACAATTTCACTCAAACTAAAATTTTATTTGGGTATACACTACTAGTTTTAGCTGCAAGCTGTTTGAAAATTGTGTTCCATGTTCCCCTTTAAGCACAAACCCATTCAAAGGATTTTTGTATGATCATGTTGGAGATGTATATTCAACCCCAGAAAGCCAATGGGTCCTACTTGTCGCCTGGGACCATTCCACTTGGACTGGAAAACATGAGATCAGATACCTGATGTATGGATAATTATCAGGGATGTGGAATTTTGCACCAGGATCAAATTGGTCCTCTGTACGCTTGGTGGGCGGGCAAATTCCTTGGTATTTGGTTCTATAAGAAAAGAGTGCCAAAATAAAATTAATAAAATAAAATAAATGAAAAAAAGAGGTACATTCTGAAAAGGCTAAGCATTAGGACTATTACAAAAAAGTATGTAAAAATCCTAATATTAGCTAAAACTGTAGCAATGTGTAATTTAAACTAAGCCCCACCTGAGGTACCACCACTCAGAGTTGTATTTATCAGGAGGGGTGCGCCCATCGAACACCCTCCATCTCCACTGGTCAATAAGGTAACCAAAAGGAAGGAAGGCAATCTTCACCAGAGCCATATTCAACAGGAAGTTAAGGTCAGTTTCTGGGGAGGAAACATCCAAAGTTGGTTTTGGCAAAACTCAGGTTTGAAGACTGATATTCAACAGGGTGGCATTGTCACCTTCGTCAGAGGTTGCCGATTCTAGCAGGTTAATTTTGTGCAGGTGCTTTGGGGTCGAAACAGAAAGTGACATAAGATCGCCGATGGCTTCGTGAAATCCGGGGTTGGCTCCATCGCGAAAGCCCACAGGCTGGTCCTTGTACTGCAAGAAATACTCGATGTGTCCCATCTCATGGTGAGCAGTGATGAACTGCTCCATGGTCACTGTGGTGCACTGCTTAATCCTGAGGAGGTTTAATGATTATTGAATACAAGCTTTACAGGTAAATAGTTTACCAGATAAACAAGCTTACCTGAAGTCTTTGCGGTTGTAGAAGTCCCAGGCAGACGCGTGACACACTACCTCTCGATCCTCAGGCTTAACAAGCATAGAACCTTCCCAGAATTCTTTAGGCATTTCTGCTAAATCCAAGGAGGTGAAGAACTCCTCGGCCACACGGAACATGTGTGTAGCATTGTAGCCCTGTGGGCAATAAGAGTCATTTTACAAACATTCAGAAAATTTAGAAGCCTTTCCCACTGCAGTAGCACAAGTTTCCCCACTGACTTGTTTAACCATTTCAGCTGTCACATCCAGGTTGGGTTTGTCAGGAAATGGGACCATCATGTCAAAGATGTTGTTCCAGGTCTGGGCCCACATATTTCCTGAGAGTGAGGATGGAAACACTTACAAGGCTATTCTGACTCCATATGAGATATTCCACTAAAGGAAATCCCTTCACAAAGAATGTTTATTCAGTTCCATGTCTGCATCATGATACCATGCTGCTACTGACCTTAGTTAACATTAAGGAATTGTAAAAACAGCTCCATTTTTGGACATATTTCCCATTTTAAACTACCTTTTTTAAAAACATCTGTAACCAAATGCACCGTACCCAGCAGGTGTGCAGGAATCGGTCCCTTCAGGTTGATATATCTGGGTCCATAGAAGTTGTAGAGCTTGCGGCGCACAAATGCATGCAGGTTCAGGTAAAGTGGCTCGATGGTCCTGTAGAGCTTTTCTATATCCTGCTCAAAAGTTGGAGACTCATACTGAGAGCGCCACTCTGCTCCAGTGTCATTGAATCCTGCAGAATTAGACGTCCGAAATTAGATCAGTTTACATCCTCTGTGTTGGATTTCTTTTTGCCATTTGTCTTTGCAGTTTTTCCATTTAATAAATATATTCTCACCATCTCCTCTAGAGGCTTTGTTGCTGAGCTCGACAAACCTGGGGTAGTACGCCTTTATAGGCACGCCAGAGTCATTGTGCCAGGCTTCCCAAACATAAAGCAACTTCTTGTAGCTCCTGGATTTGGCCATGATGTCTGTTAGCTCTTTAAAGACAAATGACAATTTTCTCTCAGAGCAGACAAGCTACAGTAGAAACAAGTCGCGGCTGCTAAAAGGACAAATGTAAAGTTTCCGATTTAAATATGTGCATTTCCTGTAACTGTACATTTTTACATATTTCTCTTTTACATATTTCTCTTTCATTCTGGTGAAACATTTGTAGCCTCCAGAATTGATCAGTTTTTCATCTACAGTTTAACCTCTCCAGTATCCGGTCAGATGGAGACATTAGTCTGAAGCTGCCGCCTTTAATCTGCAAGAAAGATACTGTTGTTTGCCCAAGGTCCCTCGCAAGCTCCCTCTTATCTAAGACTGCTTTGCTTCACGGAACAAGAAGGATGAACATTCATAATTAGATCATTTAATGAAATGAACTTTTATAAGAATGAACCATTATAAATAATGAAGTGTTAAAATAATGATGAAATGGAATGAACAAGATTGTTAAATGAAATGTTTTTGATTAATCTGTGCTTAGATTAATAAGGATGAAATGAAATATATGACCCATATATTTAATCAGCGTACGTGACTGGAGAAGACACACTCACCATATCTCCATGACGCAAGTTAAAATTAACGTCACTGCACATAGATATTTTCTTATCCACAAAATCAGCATCTTCATATCTGAGGGAGGTATGTATCTGAGGTCGGTTGGCAAAACCCCTTTTCATGGCAAGTTCTGATTTGTCAGTAAACCAAAATATGGCCATTATTAAAACAGAATTACTTCCTAAGTGATTCAGTTGAGTTAACTCTGACTGGCCATAGGAGGAAACCTCTTCTCCCATCGCATCTTTTGACAAGCTGTCAAAACCTGTTACACGCTACAGCTGACCGCAAACGGTTCCTTCAGAATAAAGCTGAACCAGCTCTGATTCCTTAAGAGTCTTCCATAGTTTCAAATAACTACCTGTTGTGACCTGGAGACATCTCGAGACCGGTCTAGTGGCACTGCGGTTTCTTCTACGGACTTCATTACCTTTAGGGTCCATGGACTTCCTGACATTCTGGATCTACAACAGGGGTCTCCAAGAGGGTACGTAGACTCGACAGATTGTGTCTGATGTGGTTTTATAAACCATCACTTATAGTTTAAAGCAGACCAAATTCACTCCCACTCAGAACTCAGTTTCTCCAGACACGAAGGTTCTGATAACATCACATTCACACATCATCACACCTCACATTCCATCCACTTAGATTCATTCATCACATAAAGTGTCCCCTAGTTGTCATGTTTTTAATTGTTTAGAAAATAAATTTCTTACTTTTTATAAACTTGATTCTGTCTGAATTGATACTAAATGTTTTACGATCCCTGAATAAACAAATAATTCTAATTCTTCTGGTTAAACATTCAAAGACCAATCAGATTGGATTTCCATATTTATATAGAAATTCACATCTTATTGGTCAAATGTAGTGTAGTATATTGAGCTTAAAAAGCACCCAAAATACATACATATGCTAACCCTACACATTCACGCAAGGCCGTCGTCATACGTTGTTGGGTAGTTTTCACTTCCTGCCAGGGTTTTTCCTGGCTCAAATTGAGGCAGAGGTGGTACCATCCTGACCATGCGCCAGCACATGCATACTCTGTGCATTCAACTGCCTCACTTTTTTAAAGGCAAAATATTTTTTCGTTAAGTGTTCTAATCTAAGCTTCTGTTTATTAATTGAATATTCCATTTGACAACATTTCAAGTGAAACAAAACTGGTTTGCTGCTAAAAAATATGAAATAAAACGACAAAATAATCATGCTGAAATAACAGACTCTTATTATAAAAGGCTCAATAATATGCATTGGTGTTTAGTTCCCTTTTCCCATCAGATATTTATAGTTAAAATATTTTTAAATACTTAAAATGACCAGTAACATTTTAGGTTTATATTAATAGCACTCATCTTAGTCAAAATAACAAATAAATATATCCAGTAAAATATAATGCATTTCATTAACATGCATTTGTATTGGAATGATGATAACATTTGATTTCTGCTGCTAACAATGTAATGGTGGCATGTCTTTTATATACGGGTTGGTAATAATCCAGTTAAAATTATGTTCAAAGAAAGAAGCGTTTGTGAATTATATACTACAATGGCTTGCCGTAATTAACTCATATCTGCAACGGTTCTGATCCATAGCACTGCAGGATGCAGAATAAATAGGAAGGTGGGGACTTTCATCTGCTTGTAGAATTTATTCTTTCTTAGTTTTACGACCATCATATATTTTTCTGTGCGCCACTTGATCGTGTGACTGCTACCAGTTAGTTTTAGCATTAGCCAATTTGCGTGTAGCTGCACTTTTGATCCCAAACATTGGACCGGTTCTGCCTTTGTTGGTTCCTTTATTTTCCTCCACTGCATCCAGATGACCACATTGTGCGGCAGCAAAACGCATTTTTCTTACACGTAACTTACTTTTGTTCAATAAAGTTCTGGGGGAAATAGTAATTTAAAGATGTTGCACCAGTGCTACGTTTAAAAATAGACAGACACGCACAAACAGTTTTTTTGTTGTACTGTACAGCCCTGCTCTGATATGGAAGAGCCTGGGGGGAAATCAGGACATCAATAGCACCAACCATAGATATGTACCAACTAGCGAGAAAAGCAACTTTCGATCTTTTTCTGCTGCGGTTTTAGTGGTTTTCGGTGCACCGCTGCTGATACAGCGCCCCTATAGTGGCGCAATGCTGCAACTGCAGTTAAAATAACATCCATATAGCTGGGGGCAGAGTGAAATCAGGCAGAAGAAAATTAGCTGGATCCGGCCGCCATGCAAATTTGAATGCAGGAAAAACCCTGCTTCCTGCGCATTGCGAAGGTTGGGCTCCCCACAAATACCGCTGTCACCGGTTTTCTGCTTGATCGGTGAGCTAAAGTTCGGCATACTATTTGGAGTAATTCATTTCAGATTACTGCTAGAAGTTGGCTGTAAGACCGGCAGCTACGTTACAAGGATAACTGGGCATTCTCATGCAGCCAGCAGTCCTTTCCTGAAACTCAGAAACATCCTTCGCTATGCCTTTGTTATTAATCACCATGATTTAATGAATTTTAATTGTCAGTGTGCTATGCCAGGAAACTACTAGCAACACTGAAAAACACTGGCTAACTCATGCCTTGTATACCTCATGACTGCGATCAGTCAATGGGAGATGAACACAAAGAGCAGAGACCTGAGTATGTAGTATGAACCATGCACCACATTTTTATGGTGACAGTGGAACGCAGAGTGGTCCCATTCCTTTGACCGACCTCCTCACTTACAGTACCAACATGACAATCGAAGCAAAACCTCATTTGCAACAAGTACTACCACCACAAGTCCCCAAAATAAACAAGCATAAACACCTCAAAATAGAACTAAAATACACGACTCCCCACAATGCACCTCGCCTACTGCAGCCAAGTGGTCGCTACCAGTCCAACTTTTAGAATGGATGGATGGGTGGGTAGAGTCTGCAAATGAACTCTGCAGGTGTTACAGCTGCTGTGGGAGTTCAGAGTTAGATTTTGTCCAAAATGACACCTGGAGAGTTGATGAGGAAACACTCCATTTTAATCGTCAGTGTTGCATATCAACTACATAACACTTTATTGCCCAGATTGAGGTTACACATCTTCAACATCTTCTGGCGTAAAGCAATAACTTCATTAGGGATTATAATTGCAGCCGTGGCTCGTTAAACGCAATATTGCAACTTTGGTGCTTAAAGGGGTCATTTTACTGTCCTCACAAGACTTTTCAGTTTTAAGCCTGCACATTTATAATTTATTGAATCTACATGAGTGGGGTCAAATGAAACATTTTAATTCATATTGTTCATTGTTATGTCAGTGCTATATAAATATTTTCATGGATTTGAAATGCCTTAATTTTGTGAAGTTAGTGCACACCGGAGTCATAAATGCTATGGTTCTAAATATTGACATGATCATTTTTCAGCCTTTGTTTCATCATTTTTGTTTTCACCAAGAATTCTCATTATGGTGCACCCCTAATTACATCAATATTTAGGTTAACCAACTGGTGCCACATGTCAGACCATTAACTACTTGAAACATGACGGCTATCAGAAAAACGGTTAACCCTCATTCACATATACTTCACATCTGGTTGGGTTCACTCACCAGGTTCCAGGCTCCAGCTTATGTTTGGCCGTGGGTGTACCTTAGTTGTTGAATAAATACGTTCCATGATGCTGAGAATGGTGTTGTACTACAGATGAATTAAGAAGGGATAGTCAAGATCTCAGTTTTCAAAACACTCTGTAAAAAAGCTTATGGAAATATTAGAGCAAGATAGAGACAACCAAACCTCCTCTCTTTCCTTCTGGGGAAGGTTGGCAGGTCCCAGCAGCATGATGCCCTCCATCAGCCTCTTGTCTTCAAAGTCAAGAAGCTCATTAGAAAAGACCTGCTTGGCCTTCTTCCCCCAGGCCTCAGTGAAGGCTTGTTCCTCTAGCTCTGCACTAACCTGAAAAGAAATGGCAGACATGAAAGGATGTTTTAGTCATGTTGAAGGGCATTTATGGGAATCCCTTAAAATGAGTCTTCATATTTGTAGACATCTTCCTTAACTAGAAACTAAATCACCCAAAGGCTTGCCCAAAAGGATTTTGCTACCAAATGGAAACAGTACAACTCCGTTTAACAGAAAAACACAAGACCCAGTTCAGATCTGATGTCCAATGCAGGGTGAGCTAATACACATTCCCACCCCAAGACTTTTTTTCTTTATGCACTAAAAAAGATCGAAGGATTCTCACCATTAGACAAAGACTTGCAGAACTGACCTGACTGGGTCAGGACTGCTGTGTAACATTAGACAAAACATGAAAAATGACTGCATGCTGTAAACTTCTGTAAGATTTAAGATCAACCATCTAAACCACAGGTTATTGTGGGAAATGCTGCATTTACCTGCAATATTTAGCTCCTCATTACAAAAATGTGTGACATTCTGAGTCATTTTCCTTTAGATGAAAACAAATGGCTTTTGGCAGAATTCTTACTTGATTACTAAATACACATTCAAGAACAAGATCCAGCTGCATGGTGGCACAGCTGAAGCCCTGCAGCCTTGCAATAGAAGGTCTCCAGGCCAAAAATCATGTATGTTAACATAACTTGGCAAGTTCTTTTGTATAAATGTGTCTGCAGAACGAAAACTACCCATGAACAAATGTTTAACGTTTGAGCCAACATTCCGTTTCAGAAAATTAAAACTAGCCCATCAGATAAAAAGCTAGATGAAGAGACCAGAGAGGTGTGCATCATTAACATCCTATCTGGGAATATTGCTGCTTTGATTTAAAATTAAAATTAATGTGAGACAGGGGATCTCAGAACCCTGATTTTATTTAGTATGGCTACTCCATTTTATTTAAACCTGCTTCAGTCTGGAGTCAGAAGTTGTGATGAGAGACTTTCTGGCACCAAGACTGGGGGGTGTCCCTACCTGGAGGTTGGAGTTATAATCCGTTAGGTTTGTGTCGTAGTTCCAGCTGGCTGACACGCTGAAGAAGAACACCTCCTCAGCAGTGCTGTTGTAATCTCTGAGGAACCTCTGCGCGTCAGCTGTGCTGTTGGTGTAGTTTCCAGGCTGCCAGCTCTCTCGCAGTGCTTCACAGCGCAGCAGCACTGGCAGAAGCAGCAGCAGAGACTTTACTAGCCTGTCCACACCACCTCCACCCATGGCTGGCTCCAACTTAACAAGGGTTGAGGAGAAGAAAAGGGTTCAAATCCTACAAACGAGCTGCCTAATCCACTTCTCCAACCGGTGCGTCTTTTCTCCCAACCTGGCAGCTGCTGCTGCTGAAATGCTCAGAAAGCAACAAGCGCTTCTTTTAAAGCACCAGTTTAACCCAACCCTTCTTCTTTTTCAGTGAGCGAGACAGGCTAGACCAGTGGCAGAGCCAGAACGTAGCAAATGGGTGGGCCTAGAAAAATCTTGATGGGCCTAATTAATTTCAAAGCTCATATGAGATGTGTGCCGCGCGTGTGCACGTCAAAATGACATGTTTTAATAAAAGCTCTCAAGCCACAAATAATCCTATGATAGAAGATTATACATTAGATACTTATTCCATGGATCTCTGTTAAATTTCAACTTTAAGGAATGTTACAGACGCTGGACTCCCGGTCTGGGCCAAGACCTGCACACTCTCTCGTGTGAACTTTCAGGCTGGACAGGTTCTAATCTCAGCCAGGCATGCTGCCATGCTCGTCTCAGCACCCTAGCTGCAGGTTATCAGCTAAGGGCTGAAGATCTAAAAGACTGCAGCCTGCCAGAGGTCACCGCATGTTTCAAAAATCAGGATTTTTGACTGTTCTTCATGCTGCAGATAGCTCAGGATGCAGCAGGAGGTGGTGCAAAACCAGAGATCAGATCAGATGATTCTCAGCAGCCGCACCCTCCACAGGGGAATAATCAGTAAGCATGATGCAAGCACGCACACACACACACACACACACACAAACACACACACACACACACACACACACACACACACACACACACACACACACACACACACACACCTTGACTAAGCAGCATACACCTCCAACCCATGCTCCAACCACACCCGCTCTCCTCACCGGCTTTCAATGGCTCTGTCTTGTTCAGGACCACGGACAGCAACGCACCAACGCGGTGCGGGACGACTCATCACCTCCGGAATCTTCCACCCAAATCCCCGGTCTAGATAACAACAATAAAATTAACAGAACCAAATAAAATTGCCTTAGAGGATTAAAGCAGACCCGACGAGATACCTGGATGAAATGATTCGTTTCCTTTACTGGATTAACTTTAAGTGCAAGGAAAAGCATCAGATAAAAGGTCTTTGCGTGTCCGCTGCGTGTCTCTGTCTCCCCCTCACACCCAGTCCTTTCTCAGTTTACACCGCTGATCAATATCAATGATGATGAGACTCCGGGAGATGCCCGGTTCAGCTGTGAGAAGTCCAGGGCAGGAGGATGCTTCTGAGAAAAAAAAAATCATAAACCTCACTGGGTGGCAGGGATGGCATCCGAATATTTTCTCTGCAGTAGGTTAATAGTTGCTTAGTGTCAGTAAACAGGTGCCAATTCACTTTTTTCAATATAAAAGACCAAATTACAACTCCAACAAGCAAACTGGAAAACTTATTCATAATATGATTAAAATTAATACCAGACATAAAATTTAAAGTATTTTTATTACACAGTGAAAAAAGTGCACATTCATTAAAATAATAATTTCATATTGTAATTGTTGTTACAACATAACTGGGGTTGCTAAGCAGTTGTTTGCTTGGCCACATCTTGGTGTTGCTATAGCAACACCAAGCTACTGTCTGGCCCTGCCCCTGGTGGGTGAGCACTCTGTCAAACTGGGTGGAGCTGTGCCCATCCAGGCCCATCCGTAGCTCCGCCCCCGGAGCTAGACACCCACAAGGCGTATTGCTGCCACAGCCGCCCAAACACACCGTCAGAGAGCGTCACAGGCTCATAAACCCCCGTCACATGCAGATACCACATCAGGGCCCACACCCTACGCCTGTCCTCCACACCCAACAAGGTCCGCAGAGAAAACACCGACAGACCCGTAGCCCTCAACCTCCGAAAATAGGCCTCCTTTCACGACCATCCCGTCCACAGTGCAGAAGAACATGGCACACAGACTCAAGCTCCCGACAATCACACCTCCTGTCCATGTGTTTCCCCACCAAAAACAGCCCGCCTCGAAGACCACAATGCCCCAACCTCAACCGAGTGAGGACCACCGTGTCTTTCCTCCGAAGATTTAACCCAATCCACTTTAAAATGACTTCTTTATAGCAGTTCTTCCACCAGCAGCAGCTTGCCGAGGAGAGGCAGAGCAGGCTGGCGCAATCAGGCGCACCAAGTGAGGTCAATTATCTCCCAAAATAAAATAAAATCCACATGGACCTTTTTTCTGAAGCACATCATCAACAAGTGGTGTGAAAAGCTAGAAGCTCGCTTTGCAGAGCAGGAAACAAAGCACTGTAAGATCTGTGCGCTTGGATAAATAAATGTGTCCAGCAGAGTGAAGGCTCCTCAGTAAAGCTGCACCGTGGAGTGTTGGGGAGGAAATCCACATATTTCACTCTCAGTTCCCATTCCCCAACTTGGAGACCACAAAGGGAGGGCTTCTTGTTTTTTGTTTTTTTAATAGCGGGTGGCATCTAGCATCAGGTGCATTTTCGTCATCTACTGTGTAGGAGTGTGAGTCCAAGTGGGACAGTCACTGTATAAAATTATACTCATCTATACATTTTATATTATAAATATGCTATATTCTCCAAATTAGTCCACTTTTCTCAGGAAGTCAAACAAAAACTCAGAAATACATTTTACCCCACACCTTTACATTCAATTCGGCACATGCTTTCACCTTTAATTTGTCTTCTAATACTTCCCTATGTTCTGCAAAAACACAACACAACCGTCTTCCTGTCCTGTCCAAAGTAGCATAGACCTGTAGGATGTTTCCCTAAATCGCATTTAATAGAATAGTCTCCCAATTTGGAATAGATAAGAATAGCTTTTTAGAATACCACCAAATTAAATCTGTAGTCAAACAAAAATTTAAGCTCAATAAAATAGAATTGCAAACACCACCAAGGGTATTAGACTTCTATAATCTCAAACCCTCCAAACTACTGTCTAAAGTATATAAGACGCTGTCCAAAATAGATGACAGAATAGCAATCCCTATTGAAAAATGGGAGGTGGATTTATCAGTCAGCTTTGACCAGAACTTCTGGTCCCAAACTTGTTTAAAAACTTTTTAAATGACCAGACACTCCAATTTACAATTAATTCAGTACAAAATTCTACACAGAGTACACTATACAGGTCATCGGATGTTCAAGATAGGGTTTGTGTCATCTGACACCTGTACACACTGCACAAACAAGGTTCCTGACAATTACATTCATGCACTGTGGTCCTGTCCACCTGTCCAGGAATTTTGGGGTAGAGTGTGTGAAGACCTGTCAAAGTCTCTGAAATGTCATATCCCAACCGCCCCCTCTCTTTGTTTACTGGGAAACCTGGACGATGTCCCGATTGAAACATCTGTGGTTCACATAGTTCTGACTGCTATATGCATCGCTAAGAAAACTATCCTCTCGAATTGGAAAAATAGAGAAACTTTGCATTATCCAGTATAGAAATCTTTTGTTAGATCATATTACACTTGATATAGCCTCTGCTTCCACTTCAGATCAATCTCTCTGGGCTCCTTTGATCGGTTCCATCACATAGCGAGGGTGAGGGTGGGGGTGGGGGGTGGTGGGGGTGGGGGGGTTGATGTTGTCCTGCGGGATGGTGTGTGTGTGTGTGTGTGGGGGGGGGGGGGGGGGGGGGGGGTCTGAGTTTGCAGTATCCGGATGTTCCCTGGAGGTGGGTTCACTGGGGGTGTCTGGGACTGGGGGGCCGTTGCCCCCCTCTGGAGGTGCTTGGGTTGCCTCGGGGGGTGGACTACTGGCGGTTGTGAGTGGGGCCCCTTGGGGATCTTGGCGGCAACCATGGGTCACTGCCTGGCAGCTGCATTGCCCCAGGGCGGGTCTGGGTGGGGGCCTGGGGGCTCGGGGTTTGGGGGTGGCCGGCACCGTGTGGGGATCTGGGCAGGGCCTTGGGGGAACATGCAGCAGTGCCTGGCCCGGGTTTGGGGGCCTCAGGTAGACCTTGGCTCCTCTGCCGTTCCATCACAGGGGAGGGGGAGGTCCAGGAGGGGGAGGACCCAACCTTAGCTGGATGTCCCATGTCTTATATATTCTGGAAGTTGTGCAAATGCAGGGATGGGCATAGATATTCTGCTGGGGTGGGGCTGGGTTGGTGCCCTTGGACTCAGTGAGGCTCTGTAATGCTGCTGCTTTGGGCCCTGGCAGGATGGGCTGGGGTCTCCATGCCCTGGGTGGCAGTTTGACAACAGATGTGCCTATTGGGGCCAGTAGGGGAGCTGGCTCCCTGGAGGGCTAAGCCCAACCAGCCATTCCTCTCCATCCCTGCATATTTCTCTCCTCCTGCTCCCTCACATCATCACACAAACATACACATAGGACCTTGGGGGGTGGGCAAGTCAGGGAGTGCGGGTATGGACCCCATTTCCGCATTCCTGTGGCAACCTGCCCCCCAATTTTATCTGCACCTTATACACTTCCACTGACGACATTCCACACAAACACACACTTAGGGCCTTGGGAGTGAGCATATTCAACGGCATTTGGCAGGGGGATATCTCAGCCTCCTCCCGGGTGCCGGTGCCCACCTCCAATTTTAAACCGCACTTAGATACCGAGGGCTGAGGGTGCAAGTGGGGTGGTGCGGTGGCATCAGCTGGCACAGGCCGGATGATGCCCGCACTGCCCGCTCACCACAGCCTTGGAATACTCCTCATGATCACACAACACTATATTGGAGCAGGCGGAGGGAGACTAGGGGTCTTAGCCACCTCTGTTGTTGCTTGGCTTCCTGGGGCTGGAGGCTAGGAGGGAGATCTGGCCGTCTGGTTGGGGTCTGGGGTGGTGGGTTGCTGTGCTCAGCGTTGGGCGGGGGAGCCTGCTCATCAGCACCCCAGCAGAAAGGGTCAAACTCTGGTCACCGGTGATGGTTGTACCCAATGTGCAGTAGTACCGGGACCAGAGTGAATAGGGTGTGTATGGGGAGCATGAGTGGGTGTCCGGCGTGCATTTTTGTAAGTCTTGGGTTGTATGTGTATGTGTGAGCATGAGGGAGGGAGTGTGTGACTGTGTTTGTGTATGACTGTATATGTCAGGTGGGGCCTTTGACTCCTCCCCTCTCCTGGAACTTCTTTTGATGAAATAGATTTTCGTCCCCCCTCCCCCTGCCACACCTGGTGTGAGGGGTTGTGCCTTGGTCTGCCTGAGTGTTCGTGGCAACCGGGTCTGGGGGTTTAAGATTTTGGCATCTGCCTGATAGATCCTGGTGGCTGCCTGGTGGGGTCTGGGTCCCTGGGCTCTGCTGGGTCCCCGGTGGCGGTGGTCGCCCCTGGGTCCCGGGTCGCTGGGTCCCGGGCTCGGCCGGCTAGGGGGTGGGGAGTAGAGCCCTGCACGGGCCTAAAATCTGAGCCTGTGTCCGGCCCGGCCAGAGGGGGTGGAGCCCCAGCCCGACCCGGCCCGAAAAGGTTTTCAGGATTCTCTGGCCCGGCCCGAGCCCGACTTTTTTTTAACCAACTAAATGAAAACAAAGTGCGTCAATCCTGACCAATGTGTTAAAAGACGTGCAGGATCCGAGCGTCGCAGAAGCGCATGCGGGAAGCTTCCTCCCACTGAAGCAAGTGTTTTCCAAACCCTGTCTCTCAGAGAGACTTGTCACTTAGAAAATGTTCCCTGATTATGAAACTTTGGCTGAATAGTGCTTGTTCCTGTCTCCAATGTGTGACACATCCAGGAGCCGTCTGAGGAGAATCCCAGAATCTCACATCCTCTTCAGCTCATAAGCGCATATGATTACGCACAAGCGTGACCCAACACGGTCTCACAGTAAGACTGGGTTGGAACTGTTCAGGTTTACGCAGACAATCTTCACATAGAATTGACTCACAGATATAAAATTAATTCAGTAAAATATAAAGCATTTTATTTAAATATCCATTCATTATTTTACAAGCACAGAGAGCCGGATCAGACGGATGGAAGAGCCGCGGGTTGCCGATCCCTGCTCTAGTTCAAGATATCATTAAAATTCCGAAAGTGCTGAAAAGATTAAAAATTGGGCTTTCCGTGCACATACAATACATTACGGTAGCCACCGGGATTCCCTGTCTTGAGCGCAACGAATCACAACACAGATTCAGAGACGTGCGAGTTTGTCATCCAAAATTCTCCGTTTTATAACTTTTGAATGGCTGATCAGATTCAAATAATTCCAACGGTTCCTAAAAGTACATAAAAGCAGCTTTCCAATGATCTATAGCATGAAGCAATCAGCGTTAGAGAAAATATCGCTACGAGGGGAAATCCTGCTGTACAGCCTTATTGAAACGGAGCGCAGCGCTGCAGTGAAAGCGGATAACCTAAAAAATGACATGTTGAGGACGCAAACGCAATACTTCTCTTTTATTGTGAGGTAATAATTTCTCCGAGTTTTGCGGTTGCGGGCGGGAGTAGACATGCATGCTGCAGGTGCGGGCGGGAGTGTACACACACGTTGCGGTTGCAGGCGGTAATGGTCAGAAATTCAGTGGGAGCGGGTAGGAGCGGGATGAAGAAAACAGTCCCGCGCAGGGCTCTACTGCTGCGTTAAGTGTTTCAATTTTTTTAATGAATTCGATTAAAAATAAAGGCGCCCGGCCCGGCCCGGCCCGTGTCCGAGGTAATTGCACAGTCGTTGGCCCGAAGACCGGACCCGAGGGCCTAGGGCTTCAGTGCAGGGCTCTAGTGGGGAGGCTACGGGCGGGCCTGTGGGCTTGCCGCTGATGTCTCCCAGGACTCTGCCGGCTGCTGGTTGTGGCCCTCCGGGGCGATCCTCTGTGCCTCTCGAGGGGGGCGGGGCCCTTTCTGGTTGCAGTCTCCTTGGGGTTCCTGTGTTCTGGGGCAGCGCCTGGATCTCTGGGACTTGGAGCTCCCCCCGTCTCCAGCGCATCTTTGGGGGGGGGGGGGGGGGGATCTGTGGTCCATCACACTCTCTGTTGGACGCTCCTATAGAGAAACCTTACATAAACAAGCGCGTGTACACACACAGGTGCTCACATGGTGCTCTCAAAAGTATGGGCTTGGGCACGTTAAACACAGGTCTTAAGACTATGGTGGGCACTTACTGCACTGTGATTTATTATCGTGCTTCTTCAGTTAAGCAATGCTGATCATATATTTCTTAATCAAGTTGACGCAGTGATAGCTTAATCTTGTTGTACTGTTGTGTCCCTTTTTTTGTCCTTTTGCTTTTTTTCGTCTTTTTCTGCAGGTCTAGAAGCAGACTCTTGTTCATTATTGTTTATTTTTGTGGAAACCCCCCCCCCCCCCTCCCACTCCTCTCTCCCCACCTTTTCTTTTCCTTTCTATTTCACCTCTGTCTCCGTGTCTGGTCGGAATTACAAAGCATTCAAAAACAATAACAATAAAGTTGTAAGTATCAGGCGTGACATTAAAAGCAGACGCTTTGATGCTCCACCTGAGAGTAAATCTGTAAGGCTTGTTACCAGCATTCAGACATTAATTCTGTTTGCTTCACAGCCAGACAGGACACGGTAAAAAAAAAAAAAAAAGAACATGACTCGATGCCGGAAGATTACTACTGACTGGTAGTCTCTTGTAGCCTAGTGAACTAGACCAAATTCTTGCTTTGCAAAGTTTGGTCTAGGTATGCTCCACTGGAACCTCTGCAGCCCCAACAGCATTCTGGCCGGCCAAGCACAGCTCTCTAGAGGGGTTTCAAACACATAAGGAGCTGTGATTGGTCCATAATGGTGGGCCAATCATAGTGCTCTATCTGCTAAAGCCGGGCGTACACTGTGCGACTTTTTCACTTTTTTGAGCCAATTTTCCACTCGTGCGAGAATCCACAAGATCGGGGCAAGTTTTGCGCTGAGCGTCGTGTAGTGCAGTGGTTCCCAACCTTTTTCCCAAGGGACCCCGTTTTTTACCAGTAAAATTTTTGACGACCCCCTCCCATTTTTTTTCCATTACAAACATTATTAAGAAATGATCAAATTGTTCAAGCACATTTTAATATGCTTGTTATTTAATAAAATCTAATGTAAAAAAATAAATGTTTTTGCTCAATTACTGGAATCTCTTTGGTTAAGACAAAAAAGGAGGGAAGGATCATATATGTCAAGTTATTTCTACAACAGGCCCATTTTAACTCCAACAGATTCTTAGCAGCCAATTGAAATGTGTTCTTTAATAACTTTACTTGGTTTAAAAATCTTACTAAAATAAACCTTAGAGGCTGCCGTATTGAAAAACCCAATCATACTTGTTATGTTAATATTAGCTTTGTAGATATTTGTACATATTTTTTACACGAGCACCTTGCTACAGATAACTCCGCAAGGCCACATCCAGAACCGAGCTGACACAGGTCATGGGCCACAGGACACAGGAATCACACAGCAATTCCACTTGAAACAGAATAATTAAAATTAGAATCAAATACAACTGTTGTTGAATATAACATAACTGTCATGATTATGAAACAGACTAAACAGACTTTTAGCCAGACTGAAAAAATGTTGTCAGAAAATATATTTGTGCTGCTGTCATTGAAAAGACATAAATAAAAAGTTTCCAAAGGTAATCCTAGGTCAAACCCCCTTTCAAACACCAGTGTTTACCTGCAGTCACACACCTGGCATGAATGAGCGAGGCATCTGCATGGTAATTCAAATTGAATTTGAATGAAGGCATCTGGACTTCTTTGGTTTCATGAATATAGGAGAGTCAATCTTACTGTAGCTGTCTATTTGCTTGACAAGCAGAAACTGTCACCTGCAAAACACCTCCTCCTTACCTCCTCAGGGTTCGTTTGCATCGTTATCCTCTGTTGTGTGGGAGTCGTTGTGTTGATTAGATGCAGAATGGTGTGACGTGTTACTTTCTTGTAAATATGCATATAGTGTTTCTTCTTTGTTCATGCATGAGTTACAGTTTACATTTTTTTTCATATTATTGCTATGTTATTATTATATTACAGTAGGTACCTAAGTGAAGTTGCCCCCCCCCCACCCCCACCACCACCTTCTTCAAATCTAATAAAATTGGTGTCAAACATTTGTGCTGGTTAGTGCTGCAATATAATAACAATTTATCAATAATATGAAGAAAAAAATGTCATAACCATAACTGTGATGCTGGAACGAAGAAGAAAAACTACATACATATTTACAAGAAAGTTTTCTTCTAGTTACACAGCAATGTAACATCTGTATATTATACAGCTAATGCTTCAATTTTTTTCAATTTTAACCAAAATATGAAGTAATGTGTTTGTACCCTGGAGTCTGTGGTGAAGAAATGACTCTCAAAGTGTTCACTGCACAAGCGGGAGTGTGAATTGGGAGTCCAGCACTCTCTTCTTTGGTTGCTTAACCAAAGGTCAAGCCTCTCTGGATCACCTAGAGGAAAACTTCAAACAATGAACTACTTAAGCATATGGGTTTAAAATGCTTAATAGCTTATCATGGCCTGTAGTAAAATGTCTAAAATTAGGACAAAGAGTAATACAAAATGCATACTTTATAAAAAACTATATAAAACGAACCACTTGAGTCTATCGCCTTATTGGATAGGATATGAACCTTTTAATAATCAATTTTATTAACTAATTTCCATTTTATTAAACTGCACTAGTTCCCACGAGAACAGGGCACCCGGTCGCGGCTCTTTGTGGACAAATTAGTTATTCAGTCGCTCCCCACCACCACTATTTTACAAATATGCAAAAAATAAAAAACGAGCGAGTTTTCTGATGGCATACAGACTTCTGGAGAATAACATCAAGCACTATCAACCAACTCACCGAGCTGCAGTATTTTTGTGGTCAGGTCTCTCTCCGAGTCCGCTCCACAAGCGGTCAGCCCACACAGCAGCCAGGCGCCGAAGCAGTCAGAGATGCGCCGGGCTGACCGCTGGGGAGAACCGGGTGGAAGAATGGAACACAGAAGTGTCCCTCTGAAAGCTCTGTCATATTTCAACCCATTTTTATGTTAAATACAGGGGCGGTTCTAGACCAAATTTTCCAGGGGGGCCACAGTGGGGCCAGTATTTTTTCATGGGGGCGCAAGAAAAAAAAAAGGGAAAAATTGGGGCAATATCAAAATTCTTTTTTGTCTCCGCCATACGACTAATTTTGTGCTTGTGCACAGTTTTACCAAAGGAAATTCCTAGTACCGTGAAACTACTCACTTTTTTGTTCTCTTCTTTTTCATATCTATCTTTACTATATTTTGGGGATCAAATTTATCAAAAAATTTTCCTTTACTTTTTTCATCTATGATCTTTTACAGCTGTATTTTACTAAAATAAGATTCAAATAAATTCATAATAAAAAGCAATGAACAAGTAAACTATTACAGCAAATGCAGTAATGGTTTACTTGTGAAAGTAAAACTGGCATGTTTTTATGGTACTCAGATAACAATTCTGAATGCTTCACCACAACATGAGACTTGAGCAAAAAAAAATTCTAGTTGATTATTATAGTTTGTGACTTTATTTGAAGATTACATGTACTGTACATATGAAAAATAAACATTCAAACAAATAAAATATGTGCACAATACAATTTCTTAGTGCAGTGCTTTTTGTAGTACACACACACACACACACACACACACACACACGCACACACGCACACACGCGCGCACGCACACACGCGCGCACGCACACACACACACACACGCGCACGCACACACACACACACACACATGCACACTCACACAGACTAGTAATGTGTCTATAGTTATATTGTGATTTCTTGGTAAATATTCTATTTGGTGAAAGATAAACTTTATTGTATTTGTCCTAGTGGATCTATAATTAAACGGATAAACTAGTATTAGCACATCCAACGTCAAGGAAAGCAAAAAGTTATTATCAGGAGAGGGATAATGTTTTCGTGGTTAGCAGCAGTGTGCTAGTCGATGGCCCCCTCCATGAGGCCACCATAGTTCAGCAGAACGTCGTTGTAGCTTCTTCTGGGGAGAAAAACACTTACAGAGAAAATAAAGTTAACAGCTGAAATTGCAGAAAATAATACAGTTAAAGAGCAGACTGTAGAAGAAAGCAGTAGAGTGTGAAAAGTGGTCAGTGTATCCTCCAGCAGTCTAAGCCTATAGCAGCATAACTACAGAGATAACTCTGGATAATCTATCCTATTTAGATGGAGGCATGTTGGAGGCAGGGCAAGGGAAAGCCGTCTTTACCGACTGTACACTCAACCTCCCTGTACTCCCCCACTTGTCCAGATTTAGGCTAACATCAGATTTTAACCATAAGCCCTATCAACTAAAAAATGTTTTAAGCCTATTCTTAAAAGTAGACAAAGTGGAACTTCCACAAACAATTAAGACAGATTTTCGCCTAATTTACTCACTGACAACGCAAAAAAAATTAACAAATCTGGTAAATATAACTCACTCAACCTGGAGGTAAGAGGAGAAAATCTGGAAAATTTGCAAACATATATTGACGAGGTTTTTGAGTTTTTTGTCATGGGACCGAAGAAAGCAGCAGCAGCTGAGGCGGAAACGCCGTTGACCAAGAGGAGCCGTCCCCGGGACTCGCCCGAGGCCTCATCTCCCCACAAGGATGTCTTAGATCTACTACAGTCCATAGATAAACGGCTTCTGGGATTTGAGGGACGACTCCACCTGCTTGAGGTGCTTCACAAGGAGTTCCAGGACCTCCGAACATCTCTGGAGTTTAGCCAGGAGCAGGTGGAGCGGCTCGCGGCTGAGAACGCGTCTCTGCGGGAATCGGTTTCCTCCTTAACTGCAGAATTAGATCGGATCTCCCAGGACAATAAAGCTCTAAAGGAGACGGTTCTGGATCTCCAATCACGCAGCATGAGAGATAACCTGGTGTTCGCAGGCCTCCCAGAGCAGACCGGAGGAGAAGCGGAGGATTGTGAACAAACCATCAAGAACTTTCTCCACACCCACATGAAGGTGCCGGAGGAAACGGTGAGGAACATCACCTTTCATCGGGTACATCGCCTTGGAGCCAGGAGAACAGACAGCAGAAGACCTCGTCCCATCGTGGCTAAATTTGAGCACTTTAAGCAGAAAGATCTTGTTAAAAGCCGCGGGAGAGAGCTTAAAGGTAAAGATTACAGCGTAAACGATCAGTTTCCTAAAGAAATTCTGGATCGCCGCAGAATTCTCTTCCCGCTGCGCAAGAAGTTTATCCAAGATGGGAAGCGGGCTGTGATCTCCGTGGATAAACAGTTTGTTGACGGTAAGATCTACAAAGAACGAGGAGTAACAGACTGGCTTTATTAGACACACTTCAGGTACAAATTTATTATTATTAAAAGCACTTGAACATGTCAGGATTAATAGCTGCTAGATCCGTTTAGAAATGTTCACCTATTCCCTCACCACCTCACACCCACAACACTTTTTCTTTTCTTTCTTCTTTTTTTCTCTTTTAAACCTTTATCATTCCTTTCTTTCCCTTTTTTTAATCTGCTTCTGGATTTTTACATCTGCATGGCACAATTTTTTTTCCCTTTGCACACTGCAGCACACAACTTGCGCGGGCACACACACACACACACCCCACACACACACACACGCACACATATACACACATACACACACACACAAACACACACACACACACACACAGACTCCATACGCAGTCTCACACACACACACACACACACACACACACACACACACACACACACACACACACACACACACACACAGATTCCATACACAGTCACACAGATAAGTAGCCTATGGCGTTTCATTGCACAATCAAAACACTGTTGGGCTTGTCTTGTTGTTGTTGTTGTTGTTGTTATTATTATTATTATTATTATTACTACTATTGTTTTTTTATTATATATTTTACGTTATCATCATCAGCATTAATATTTTTATATTAAAGTTGTTTTTTTTATTGTTTTTTTACTACTATTATTATATTTAATGTTGCAAATGATAATAATGATTATAACAACACCCTTATTATTATTATTTACTATAAGATTAATGTATGCGGTTAATTACTTATCTTATCTCATACACATGAAGGCGTCATATTATAGCTACTCACACACACATCTATGGGTGCACTAAGGTTTGTTTCATGGAACGTACATGGGGCTGGCTCTAGAGAGAAGAGATTAAAAATTTTTGATCAGTTAAAGAGAGTGCAAGCAGACGTAATATTGTTACAAGAGACTCATAGATCTGCCACATCTGCAGATGAACTTAAAACACCTGAGTTTCCCAGCATGTTCTCTGCCTGCTATAACTCTAGGCAAAGAGGTGTAGCTATTTTAATACACAAAAACATAAATTTCACAGTATTGGACACAGTTTCTGATCCAGAGGGTAGATTTATAATGTTAAAAATATCTATACAGAACCAGCGCTTATGTATCGTCAGCATATACTGTCCAAATATTGATGACCCTCCATTCTTTCATAATTTTTTCTCTGTACTCTCCGAACACTTGGACTGTCCACTTATACTTGGAGGTGATTTTAATTTTTGGATGAATTCCTTAACAGACTGGCTCAGTACAGCTGGGACTCAGCGCAATTGGCAATCCACTAACATAGTTAAACAGTACATGAGTGATTATGGGCTTTGTGATGCATGGCGATCTCTTCATCCTAACCGTAGAGAATATACTTTTTTTTCGCACGTCCATCACTCTCATTCACGTTTGGATTATTTTCTAGTCAGCAGCTCATTGTTGGCTGACATTTCAGACACTGAGATACACCCCATAGCTGTCAGCGACCATGCTCCGGTTTCTTTAACTCTGGTAAATAAAAAGACAATCCCACCAAGCAAAAACTGGAGGTTTAATACATCACTGCTTAAAGACGAAGGTTTTATAGAATTTTTTAAAAAGGAGTGGGCTTTATATTTAGAACATAATGACCTGCCTGGAACATCAGCATCTATTCTTTGGGAGGCAGGAAAGGCAGTGATGAGAGGTAAAATAATCTCTTTCTCATCACATAAGAAAAAAACAGAAAACAAACGTATTCAGGAGTTAGAAGGAATCATCAAGTCTTTAGAGGCGTCCACAGAAGAAGAGTCAATGAGCAAATTATGTAAAGCTAAATTAGAACTTCATGGAATTATTGACAAAAAGACACAATTTTTAGCACAAAGACTACGAATAGAAAACTTTGAACATAGTAATAAATCAGGTAAATTCTTAGCTAGCCAATTAAAAATAAATAAAGAGAAAACTACCATATCTGCTGTTAAAGACTCAACCGGGAATATAGTATATGATCCTGAAAGAATAAACAACACCTTCAGAGACTTTTACCAAACTTTGTACTCACCACAGATAAACCCATCAGATAATGAGATCAATGAGTTCCTTGACAGGATAACACTTCCTAAATTATCAGACAGCCAAGTTACAGTCCTGGACTCGCCACTAACATCAGCGGAGCTCCAGGAAGCCCTTAAATCCATGACTAATAGGAAAGCTCCAGGTCCAGACGGGTTCCCAGTAGAATTCTACAAAGAATTCTGGATCATTCTGGCTCCAACATTTTTCAGAATGGTGAGGGAAATCGAAGAGAGCGGCAGATTACAGCCAAACATGAATTCAGCCAATATTAGTCTCTTGTTAAAACCAGGCAAAGACCCGGCATTTCCTACCAGCTATCGCCCAATTTCTCTTATTAATGTTGATCTCAAAATAATTTGTAAAGCCCTGGCCAAAAGATTAGAGAAGGTAACCCCCTTCATAATACACCCTGACCAAACTGGTTTCATTAAGGGTAGACAGTCATCCACAAACTCACGTAGATTACTTAATTTGATAGATTTCTCTTACAGTAGAAACATAGAAACTAGTATATTATCTCTAGATGCAGAAAAAGCTTTTGATAGAGTTAACTGGAAGTTCTTATTTGCAACTTTACATAAATTTGGGTTTGGGAACTTCTTCATAAACTGGCTACAAACATTATACAGTTCACCAACAGCACGTGTCAGGACGAACGACCAAATATCAGCTAGCTTCTGTCTTCAGAGGGGGACCAGGCAGGGATGCCCACTCTCCCCCTCACTATTTGCTATCTTTATTGAACCACTAGCAGCAGCAATTAGGCAAACAACAGATATTAAAGGGATAACGTGTAAGAAAATAGAACATAAGATCAGTCTTTATGCAGATGATGTTTTACTCTTTCTCCAGAATTCTCAATCCTCTCTCTCCCAAGCAATAGAACTGATAAACTCTTTTTCCAGAGTTTCAGATTACTCTATAAACTGGTTAAAATCCACAGTTCTACCAATTAATTTCTCATTTGTCAATTTGCTTAATACACAATTGGAGTCAGGGAATATCACATACCTGGGAATTAATATCTCTCCCAAGTTAGCAGATGTAACCAAACTAAATTACATCCCACTTTTAAGGAAAGTGGAAGATGATCTTGCAAGATGGAAATGCTTACCAATATCACTCATGGGGAGAGTTGCTACAATTAAAATGATGGTCTTACCTAGAATAAATTACTTATTCTCAATGATCCCAAACAAACCTCCAGCTGACTGGTTTAAATCTCTGGACTCCTCAATTACTAAATTCCTTTGGCAGGATAAACCCCCACGAATTAGCTTAAAAACGCTTCAGAAGACCAAAGACAGAGGAGGACTGGATTTACCCAACTTTTATTATTATTTCTTAGCCAACAGGCTGCAATATATACCAAGATGGTTGCAAGATAACCCATTAGACGAGTCCTGGTTAGATATAGAACAGACACTTTGCAATACGACAGAGCTTTCAGACTTACCATTTATTAGCTCAAGCATAAGAAGACATGAAAGCTTCAAAAGTATTAGTATCAGCACCTCTCTGACAGCATGGTGGGAGTATCTTAAAATGACAAGAGTCTTCACTAGTACCATGCAGACGCACACCTATCTGGAACAATCCTGACATTTTGCAAAACAACAAAATGATGAACCTTCCGGACTGGAAAAATAAAGGAATCCTATACCTGGAACACATATATGAAAGATTGGACTTCATCCCATTTAATCAAATAGTCTCCCAATTTGGAATAGATAAGAATAGCTTTTTAGAATATCACCAAATTAAATCTGTAGTCAAACAAAAATTTAAGCTCAATAAAATAGAATTACAAACACCACCAAGGGTATTAGACTTTTATAATCTCAAACCCCCCAAACTACTGTCTAAAGTATATAAGACACTGTCCAAAATAGACGATAAAATTGCAATCCCTATTGAAAAATGGGAGGTGGATCTATCAGTTAGCTTTGACCAGGACTTCTGGTCCCAAACTTGTTTAAAAACTTTTAAAATGATCAGACAGCCCAATTTACAATTAATTCAGTACAAAATTCTACACAGAGTACACTATACAGGTCATCGGATGTTCAGGATGGGGTTTGTGTCGTCTGACACCTGTACACACTGCACAAACAACATTCCTGACAATTACATTCATGCACTGTGGTCCTGCCCACCTGTCCAGAAATTTTGGGGTAGAGTATGTGAGGATCTGTCAAAATGTCTGAAATGTCATATCCCAACTTCCCCCTCTCTTTGTGTACTGGGGAAGCTGGACGATGTCCCGATTGCAACATCTTTGGTTCACGTGGTTCTGACTGCCATATGCATCGCTAAGAAAACTATCCTCTTGAATTGGAAAAATAGAGAAAGTCTCTGCATTAACCAGTATAGAAATCTTTTGTTAGATCATATTGCACTTGATATAGCCTCTGCTTCCACTTCAGATGAATCTCTCTGGGCTCCTTTGATCGGTTCCATCACATAGCGAGGGTGGGGGGCCGTTGATGTTGTCCTGCGGGATGGTGTGGGTGGGGGGGTGTGGGGTCTGAGTTTGGAGTATCCGGATGTTCCCTGGAGGTGGGTTCACTGAGGGTGTCTGGGACTGGGGGCCGTTGCCCCCCTCTGGAGGTGCTTGGGTCGCCTCGGGGGGTGGAATGCTGGCGGTTGTGAGTGGGGCCCCTTGGGGATCTTGGCGGCGGCCATGGGTCACTGCCTGGCGGCTGCAATGCCCCTGGGCAGGTCTGGGTGGGGGCCTGGGGGCTCGGGGTTTGGGGGTGGCCGGCCCTGTGTGGGGATCTGTGCGGGGCCTTGGGGGTCGGGTCCTGACATGTATGCTGCCGGGAAGAAGGCAGGGACATCCAGCAGTGCCTGGCCCGGGTTCGGGGGCCTCAGGTAGACCTTGGCTCCTCTGCCGTTCCATCACAGGGGAGGGGGAGGTCCAGGAGGGGGAGGACCCAACCTTACCTGGATGTCCAATGTCGTATATATTCTGGAAGTTGTGCAAATGCAGGGGTGGGCATAGATATTCTGCTGGGGTGGGGCTGGGTTGGTGCCCTCGGACTCCGTGAGGCTCTGTAATGCTGCTGCTTTGGGCCCTGGCAGGATGGGCTGGGGTCTCCATGCCCTGGGTGGCAGTTTGACAACAGAGGTGCCTATTGGGGCCAGTAGGGGAGCTGGCTCCCTGGAGGGCTAAGCCCAACCAGCCATTCCTCCCCATCCCCGCATATTTCTCTCCTCCTGCTCCCTCACATCATCACACAAACATACACATAGGACCTTGGGGGGTAGGCAAGTCAGGGAGTGCGGGTATGGACCCCATTTCCGCATTCCTGAGGAAACCTGCCCCCCAATTTTATTTGCACCTTATACACTTCCACTGACGACATTCCACACAAACAGACACTTAGGGCCTTGGGAGTGAGCACATTCAACGGCATTTGGCAGGGGGATATTTCAGCCTCCTCCCGAGTGCCGGTGCCCACTTCCAATTTTAAACCGCACTTAGACACTGATGGCTGAAGGGGTAAGTGGGGTGGTGCAGTGGCATCAGCTGGCATAAGCTGGACGATGCCTGCACTGCCCACTCGCCACAGCCATGGAATACACCTCATGATCACACAACACTATATTGGAGCAGGCGGAGGGAGACTAGGGGTCTTAGCCACCTCTGTTGTTGCTAGGCTTCCTGGGGCTGGAGGCTAGGAGGGAGATCTGGCCGTCTGGTTGGGGTCTGAGGTGGTGGGTTGCTGTGCTCAGCGTTGGGCGGGGGAGCCTGCTCATCAGCACCCCAGCAGAAAGGGTCAAACTCTGGTTACCGGCTATGGTTGTACCCAATGTGCAGCAGTACCGGGACCAGAGTGAATAGGGTGTGTATGGGGAGCATGAGTGGGTGTCCGGCGTGCATTTTTGTAAGTCTTGGGTTGTATGTGCATGTGTGAGCATGAGGGAGGGAGCGTGTGACTGTGTTTGTGTATGACTGTATATGTCAGGTGGGGCCTTTGGGTCCTCCCCTCTCCTGGAACTTCTCTTGATGATATAGATCTCTGTCCCCCCTCCCCCTGCTACACCTGGTGTGGGGGCTTGTGCCTTGGTCTGCCTGAGTGTTCGTGGCAACCGGGTCTGAGGGTTTAAGATTTTGGCATATGCCTGTTAGATCCCGGTGGCTGCCTGGTGGGGTCTGGGTCCCTGGGGCTCTGCTGGGTCCCCGGCGGGGGTGGTCGCCCCTGGGTCCCGGGTCGCTGGGTCCCGGGCTCGGCCGGCTAGGGGGTGGGAGGCTGCGGGCGGGCCTGTGGGCTTGCCGCTGATGTCTCCAGGGACTCTGCCGGCTGCTGGTTGTGGCCCCCCGGGACGATCCTCTGTGCCTCTCGAGGGGGGCGGGGGCCTTCCTGGTTGCAGTCTCCTTGGGGTTCCTGCGTTCTGGGCAGCGCCTGGATCTCTGGGACTTGGAGCTCCCCCCGTCTCCTGCGCATCTTTGGGGGGCGGATCTGTGGTCCCTCACACTCTCTGTTGGGCGCTCCTATAGAAAAACCTTAAATAAACAAGCGCGTGTACACACACAGGTGCTCACATGGTGCTCTCAAAAGTATGGGCTTGGGCACGTTAAACACAGGTCTTAAGACTATGGTGGGCACTTAATGCGTTGTGATTTATTATTGTGATTCTTCAGTTAAGCAATGTTGATTATATATATATAATTCTTATTTTCATCAAGTTGACGCAGTGATAGGTAGATCTTGTTGTATTGTTGTTGTGTCCCTTTTTTGTGTCCCTTTGTTGTTTTTTTTAATCTCTTTTTCTGCAGGTCTAGAAGCAGACTCTTGTTCATTTTTGTTTATTTTTGTGGAACCCCCCCCCCCCCCTCTCTCTCCCCACCTTTTCTTTTCCTTTCTCTTTCACCTCTGTCTCCGTGTCTGGTCGGAATTACAAAGCATTTGTAACGTGAGGAAATATGGGTTTTCTATCACAAAGGTGGTGTTGGACTCAGCTGTGTCAAAGCTGGGTCGCTGAGAACTTTCACCCACAGATTAAGACCTGAACGCCAGCGAGTCTGGGAGGAAACCATAACATCAACCACCTGCAGTCTACCAGAAGATGTGTTTACATGAGTTGTACCCAGACCAAGTCAAAACATAAAGTTTAAACTTCTTTTTCTTGATTTTAATGTTAAAAATAACCATTATCATTTTGCTCATTATAAATGTATTTAATCAAATGAATGGTTCTTATGCTTTGGGGTAATTATAATGGATTAATGAATCCACACTTAAGTAGATAATGTTGAATGTTTGGTACTGACCTTCACACTCAAGCACACAAACATCCACACACACCTTCCCACAGTAAAATCCAGACACATTTGATGACGCACATGTTTTTGCTTTGAGAAGAGAGGTTTTTGGTAAGTTTCAGTCTTTTTGAGTCAGTTCGTGTTGGACAACGAGAGAGAACAGACCTGAAAACCAAAGGGGGGGCAGAGCCTGTTGGCTCGTTCTTCCCCCCTCCTCTCACGCTGTTTCTGCCACGCCAGGCAGAATAGCTGAATCGCAACTTCTAACGCAGACTCATTACCGAGTCTTTTGATTTCTGAGTGAATTAACTTAAGAAAGCGCGTCGACAAAACGCTTTACCATCAACGTGTACCGAGGGGCAACTCTGGACCGGGTCGCAGCGCATCTTTGTCTTCTTTGCCAGCCAAGGTGACCTGGATGAAACATCCTAAGGTGACGTCCCGGGTCCAACAGAGGGTCCGATTTTCGGTGAGGCAAAACACGACAGATAGCGTTTTGATGCATCTTTTCCACTAAACCTAAGTTTATTCAAACCATCACTTCACTCAGACACCTGTTTCTTCCTGAAGCAACATCAGATGCACACATGCATTCATCTCATCTCATGTTCAATTCTCACTACACTTGGCACCCACACGCATCCATAATCACATCATATCACTCTCAATCTTCATTCACCTACAGAAGGTCTATTTGAGCATTAACAGCATATCAACTGTTAAAGAGATTGTCCCACAAAGTTACTAATGTTGATTGTATTTCCTGTTTGTCAATTTCAAAATCATCAGTTTAATTTGAAGAATTAAAACTTTTAAACGTCAAACTGGTTTCCTCATTGAACTGAAACACAGACACTCAGATATTATTGGCAGTTTATGGATGAAAACAACCTTTGAGTCTTCTGAACAATATAAAATTTGGTTATTGATTTATTAAAATTAATATTCCGAATTAATACGTAGCATGGTTCCTCTTTCATAAAAGAGCATAAATCCATAACGCTACATTTAATGGCGAGCGTATCCAGTCTTCTATATCTGCGATATGTCTGATTTCTTACATCTAAAAGCTACAAACAACGCTTTTCTCTGTGTTTCACTTTGATGTCTTATTTTGAACTTAACCGGAAATTGTTCCGCTCACTAAATTCTCCGACCTCAGAACCGAGACTAAATTCTCGGACACCTTTCGTCTCAGTGTGTTGACACTGTGGGCGAGCTATTGTGGAAAATATCTCCATTGCATGAGCGACTTATAGAAGCCGAATCTAAACGGAATGCCCGTAGGCACCTACTGTTGCTTGATTGCACGGTAAACGTCGTAAGCCGGGTTATGGCCGTCACGCGTTACTGCATTCAGATTGCGTGCGTTTTTTAAACGGAATGCTCGGTGACACCTGCCGGAGCTTGACTGCTCGGTAAACGTCGTAAAGCGAGGCACAGCCGTTACGCGTTACTGCATTCAGATTGCGTACGTTTGTTTTAAAGTCCGTATTAAAAGTGGAGCGAGATGCCTACTTGTTAATCGGGGAAATTTCAGTCTGGCCGCTACAGACAAAGAACGCTAGGCCTGGCCGGGGAGCTAAGCTAGCGCCACAGTTAGACAAATAGGGCACGCGTCCCGTTAAATTGTCATCATTTCTGGCACAGTCAGTCTGTGTCCTCACAAAACCCGCATTGGCGGTGATTCTTGTAAATCGCTACGGTGTGTAGAATCTACATTTTGCTACGTTTGTCCGTCTGATACCAACACGGCAGCGTAGGGTTTGTTATTTTTTTTATTATTTTTATTTTGGACCGGTGAACGGGTCGGCTTTCACAGCCTCCGTTGCTCGGTTCCATGCCTTTTTCTTCCATCTTGTGAAGTAGTGTGTATTCATTTCTCTATCAACAATTCCTTGTTTTACCCTGTGTCATAAAGTTAAGTAGGCTACGGACAGTCCTTGTTGTGTGAGACATATTAAGGAATCTGCCCGGAGTTTTACGTCGGCTCAGAAGGTAGAAACGCGAGTTGCTCTGAACTTAATGGGAGATGGACGAGACACGACAAAATCTTTCTTGCACTGTTACACCTGATGTAAGGTTCTCTGACGTTCTGCTTCCAGAACATGCCAAGACGCAGGAAATTCACCGGCCGAGCATCGCTGGTCCCTCCGCCCGCCCGAACGGGCCCGTTTTAGGCGGGTGCCGCCGGTCGGGAACAGTGGGGACTAGTGGCTGCGGTTCGGTGCCAGCTGCACTGGGTCGGAGGTGGTTCTGGTCTGCACTTCATGTCGTGAATTCGAGCAGCATGCTGTTTACAGTCATAACGCTTTTTCTTTACCTTTGTTTCTTCCAGGGGGTCAAAAACCCACCATCAACATCAAGGTTTGAAATAAACAACACTTTCTCTGCTGCTTTTAAGCTGAATAAATCTCTTGAGCCTATGGTTAACCTCTCTGACAAACAGGTTGTGCTTAACCCTTTGGTTCCTAATGCTTCTCCTCTGTCATCCATGTTAAAGGCTGAACATCTCTCCAGCATGGGTGTGCAATCTTCAGGCTGTGATCCACCGCTTCAGTCAGAGGTCCGTTTTACTCGTCAGTCCGTCTCATGCACAAACCAGCTTCTTTATCGGGGCGTGATGGAAACGTCAGCCGCCGTGAAACGCTTGTGGTCTCCGGACGGAGCTACCAGGCCATTTGGGGGGTTTGTGCCCGGACATCTTGACCTTTATGTGAATGACCTTGTCACTTTTCAGTTTGTGACCTCTGCTAATACGGTGGCCAATTCTTTTCTCCTTTCACAGGGGTGTGACTTAGTCTCGGGCCTCTGTGCTCTCTTTCCTGTGATTTCTCTTACAGGTGACCACGACGACGCAGAAAACCCTGCGGTTTCCAGCAGTCCTGTGGTCAGTGGCGATATTAAAGGTGGCTCGGTGGTTGCTGCGCACACCTCTCTCACGGGCTCGGGAAGGCAACCCGGCCCGGGAGGTGTAGGTGCGTGCAGTGATGCTCTGCTCGGGGCCCCTCCTGACAAAGGGGGGGTGCTGAGTGGCTCTGAGTTTTCCGTTGCGGACTTCAACCGGTTCGGGGGAACGCCTCCTCCGAGCGGACGGGTCATTGCAGAACTCGACACTGACCTTCCACCAATTCAGCTGACAACATTGACCTCCGACCCGGAGTTAGGTGCTGCACCTTCTACGGGGCGGAGTTCTAGTCAGTCTGTAAATACTCTGGTTAAACCGGGTTTTTCTGATTCTGTGTGGGAACCTCCATCATTCTTGGGAATAAAGTATTCTTGGTTTCAGTTTTCAGGACAGACCATGTTCCTAAAGCTAGCGACATGTCTGTATCTGATTCTAAACATGGCTAGGTTTGCTTTGACACCCGTGACACAACCATCCTTGGATCACTCCTTTTCAGAACCTCCAAGTCCAACACCTCCAGGTCTTTGGACATCTGAACACCTACTCTTTCAGCACGATTCAGGTGACACTGTGCATCTTCTTGGTAATAGAGCTTTTAAGAGCTTAAGAACTGTTCTTTGTTATGCTTCTCCTGTCTCACAGACACGGCATACGTTTGAGAAACAAAAGGGGGGTGGGGAGCCTCCTCCCGCTTTGCGAGCATCGGTTTCGCATTTCCAGTTCACTACCATTTCTGATCACAACAAAGTCGCCTCCGTAAAGCTGCAACACAACTTTGAGCAGGTAAAATCAGGTTCTGATCTAACGGCTAAACCATCAGCTTCGCTCCAGTTCCAAACGGGACCCTCAGGTAAATTCAAACAAGTTTCCCTGTGGGTTCGTAACACAAGATACAAACAGTTTGTTAACCAAATCGCTTATGAGTCTGCTCCCACAGATACGTCCAAACTCGTGTCTCTGTGGGTCCGCAATACCAGATTCAAAACTCTATTCTGACCGACTCTATTCTGACCGGATTCTTTTCCACTGACTGGTGGACCGTTACGAATTCTCTCGTTTGTGGGATGAATTTTTAACAAATGTGATATCCTTTGAGTTTTTTTTTTCAGGTTACCTGCCTCCAGCCAGGGTCCTGTTACTAACTCACATTTTTAGGGGTTACTAACCTACTGATTTACATTTTTAGAACTGATTTACATCTCTATCTTTTTATTAGTGCTTTGTGTAGCATGATTATATTTGATTACAAATTTAATTTTATTTTGTTGCTATTTCCCTTAAAGGGCCACAAGCCAATTTGCCCTTCATTTTCATGATTATTATTTCCTTTATATATATGCCTTTAATTAATGCAGCCTGCTGAGTTTCACATATCAGTTAGGATTTACTTTCTTTTATTTGTGTTTTCACTGCATCACGTTTTTACATGACACGTAGAACAGGGTGCAGAACATTTCTTCTTTAGATAATTCACACAAGGTATCCACATTTTCCCAGAGGCACCCATAGATAGGTTTTGATTGATTTCTTTGTTTTGCATCAAATGCTATCTGTCGTGTGGGCTGTCTCACTTTGTCTCCTTCTCCGAGCTCGTATGGACTACATCCCATCAGAGGGGCCGTCTTCACCATCCTTCAACTGGTTTTCTGTCGCATGGGGCTTCGGTCGTGGTTCGAGATGGGTCGAGGTCGTCACTGGACTTCGCCTGGACTACGCCTGAGGAATACTTCATCTGCCCAGCTCCGTGTGGCACACGAGCTGCTTATCCTTTGCATACCTTTGCATTATTGCTGATGAAATTAACTGCTATTGAAATAGCTCTGCTTTCAAGATTTCCTAAGTGGATTACTTTACAATGATTGCAACAGTTTTGGCCTTAATCATCTGATCAGGATAGACTCCCTTCTACACGAGACCTGTGGAGACGCTTCATCGTTCCTGCCTTCATCTGGGATGGCTACCTTCACGAGTACATCACGTTATTGTGTTTGTAACGGCAGGTGGCCTGTGCTTGACCACCATGTCGTCACAAAAAGGGGGGGTATGTAACGTGAGGAAATATGGGTTTTCTATCACAAAGGTGGTGTTGGACTCAGCTGTGTCAAAGCTGGGTCGCTGAGAACTTTCACCCACAGATTAAGACCTGAACGCCAGCGAGTCTGGGAGGAAACCATAACATCAACCACCTGCAGTCTACCAGAAGATGTGTTTACATGAGTTGTACCCAGACCAAGTCAAAACATAAAGTTTAAACTTCTTTTTCTTGATTTTAATGTTAAAAATAACCATTATCATTTTGCTCATTATAAATGTATTTAATCAAATGAATGGTTCTTATGCTTTGGGGTAATTATAATGGATTAATGAATCCACACTTAAGTAGATAATGTTGAATGTTTGGTACTGACCTTCACACTCAAGCACACAAACATCCACACACACCTTCCCACAGTAAAATCCAGACACATTTGATGACGCACATGTTTTTGCTTTGAGAAGAGAGGTTTTTGGTAAGTTTCAGTCTTTTTGAGTCAGTTCGTGTTGGACAACGAGAGAGAACAGACCTGAAAACCAAAGGGGGGGCAGAGCCTGTTGGCTCGTTCTTCCCCCCTCCTCTCACGCTGTTTCTGCCACGCCAGGCAGAATAGCTGAATCGCAACTTCTAACGCAGACTCATTACCGAGTCTTTTGATTTCTGAGTGAATTAACTTAAGAAAGCGCGTCGACAAAACGCTTTACCATCAACGTGTACCGAGGGGCAACTCTGGACCGGGTCGCAGCGCATCTTTGTCTTCTTTGCCAGCCAAGGTGACCTGGATGAAACATCCTAAGGTGACGTCCCGGGTCCAACAGAGGGTCCGATTTTCGGTGAGGCAAAACACGACAGATAGCGTTTTGATGCATCTTTTCCACTAAACCTAAGTTTATTCAAACCATCACTTCACTCAGACACCTGTTTCTTCCTGAAGCAACATCAGATGCACACATGCATTCATCTCATCTCATGTTCAATTCTCACTACACTTGGCACCCACACGCATCCATAATCACATCATATCACTCTCAATCTTCATTCACCTACAGAAGGTCTATTTGAGCATTAACAGCATATCAACTGTTAAAGAGATTGTCCCACAAAGTTACTAATGTTGATTGTATTTCCTGTTTGTCAATTTCAAAATCATTAGTTTAATTTGAAGAATTAAAACTTTTAAACGTCAAACTGGTTTCCTCATTGAACTGAAACACAGACACTCAGATATTATCGGCAGTTTATGGATGAAAACAACCTTTGAGTCTTCTGAACAATATAAAATTTGGTTATTGATTTATTAAAATTAATATTCCGAATTAATACGTAGCATGGTTCCTCTTTCATAAAAGAGCATAAATCCATAACGCTACACATTCAACAACAATAACAATAAAGTTTTAAGTATCAGGCGTGACATTAAAAGCAAACGCTTTGATGCTCCACCTGAGAATAAATCTGTAAGGCTTGTCACCAGCATTCAGACATCAATTCTGCTTGCTTCACAGCCAGACAGGACACGGTAAAAAAAAAAAAAAAAAAAAAAAAAAAAAAAAAAAAAAAGTAGACAAAGTGTCTGCCTCACAGACTAATAGGCCTTTTCCACCGACCAAACTGGCATGGAATGGGAAGGATCGGGTCACTAAATATTCTGTTTCGATTGTTTAAACCAGTCCAGGAAACTACCCGAACCGGTCCAGTAGCGGGCCAGAGCGGGACCCCTTCTGTTGTGGGTCCAGAGATTTTTGGTCTGGGCGGAGCCAAAGCGTAAAAGGTCCAGAGTCCTCTGATTGGGGGAGAAATTACGTAACTACCCGCGACAATCCCAGGGGATGGAAAAAGAAGTGAGTCGAGTTCCAGTGTTTGTTTGGCTGTACTTCTTGTGTGTGAAAATGCCTGCAAGTAAAATAGCTTTTGGTCCAATGCGGAGCTTCAAACGTTCCTCACCATCATTGGAGATAGCAACATTCAGGCCGAGCTGGATGGGATGATAAGAAATGAGAAAGTCTTCAAAGAAGTTTCTCAGCGCATGGCAGCTGAAGGATTCCAGCGCACCTCCGAGCAGTGTCGTGCTAAGCTGAAAAAAATAAAAGCCCACTACAGAAAAGTTAAGGACAGCAACGGCCGTAGTGGGAATGGGCGAAGTACATGGAAGTGGTACGATGTGGTGGACGCTATTTATGGACACAGACCGTCAAACCAAGGCAGCGAAGGAGGCCTGGACTCAGCAACCAGTATCCTGGAGTCACTCATAAACCCTGTTGGTAAGCATTTCTTTTGTTGTCTTTTTAGCTCTGCAGGCCATTCATTGCAGCACCAAAAACACTGAATAATAGCAGCAGCTATTTAAGAAATGGTCAGCAAGTAAAGGATTTAGCCCCTCATGTTAACTAGCCTTAGCATCCCCTCGTGTTTATGCTAACCTTCATTTAGCATTCCCCCGTGTTTCTTAACACGCTGTTCGCGATATAAGCCTTTCATGTTTAGCATGTCCTTGTTGAGTACATGAGGCTGGAGCGGCATTTGCCTTTCTTGTTAGCGTCTCATTGTTTAAAACATGGGAAATTCGGTTAGCCTTTCACGTTAGCATCTCAGTGTTGTTAGCATCTCATTGTTTTATACAGCTGAGCACGCACAGTGAGAAGAAGCGAGCTGATCTAATATTATAAATATCCCAAAAGTCGTGCCAGCAGTGTTTTTCGCCTAGAGTGGACTTTTAACAAGTATATATTTTTCGGATGAATAAGAATATAACATTAAATTGCAATTAATCTGTACGTCACTGGCGAATTACTGCCATCTAGTGGACACGTTCCAAATGACAAAATGGCCTTAAATCATAGCAGTTTTATTAAGTTTACTATATGCCTATATGCTCTTTTGCTGTAAAAATATTGTGCTTTTCTTACCGATTTATTTCGTGACCTTTTCTTACTGACTAATTTTTTGATCTGTGTTTTTCAGACACATCTGAAGCGGAAAACACTCCCTCTTCAGAGGAACCATCCACTTCCTCAAGTAGCACTCCAGGACCTTCTGTGCCACCATCACCTCTGTCCGTACCTTCTGTGCCACCATCGCCTCGGCCAGTTCCATCGCCACCACCATCACCTCTGTCCACTACCACTCGAGAGGAACATCTACCATGTCGTCGACGCACAGGTAGTGTCTGACCATTCTAAAAATTGCTTTGTGCATAAACAAAACTGACAAGTTCACTGGACAACTGACATTTTGATATCCATATAAACACAAATGTAATTGTCAATGTTGTTGTTTCCAGGTGACCGAAGACGGCGATTGGAAGCACGGACACAGGTGATATTTGATGAGTTGCAGATCGCAGATGGCAGGCAGATGGACAGAATGGAAGGCATAAGCCGGGAGCAGGTTAACTGGATGCAACAAGACGCAGCAGCAGCAAGACAACATGAATTACAGATCGCAGAGCGATATTTTGAACATTTGGGTGCCCTAAATGCTGTTCTTGGACTGGTCGCACAAAGAATGGGCAGCTCCTCTGACTTCCTGCCACCACCCAGGCAGTAAGGTGCTATGTATTTGTCCCGTAATTTTTTTTATCCGTCTGTCCTTTTTATCAATAAATTTTCAAAGAAAAACAAGGTGTGCATGAACTGTCTTAAAAATTTTTGCTCGCAAATTTACGTTTACATAATAAATGTAGATTACATTACAGCCCACCTTAAATATATGTTAAAATGAAAAGGTGCAACAGTTCGTTAACAGTAAAATAGTGTACTTTATTAAGTTCTGAAAATAAAACAAACATTTCAGTTCAAACTACAGGCTTCGAACAGTTAAAAGTGTCAAAACAATAAACAAAGTAAATGGAAAGAAAAAACACAAACTGAGGTCAGCGGGTGAAGTGTCGCATCAGAGCTTCACGCACATCACTGCCCTCCTCTGCAACTTCCTGCATATTTGCAACCACTGGTTCATCAGCAGGTGCGTCACATTCTGTATATTCCTCCCCATGGCTCTCACAGATATTGTGAAGCACACAACAGGTCAGCACCATGTGTTTAAGAAGCTCTACATCACTGTCGTTTCTCTTCAGAAGACATCGCCACCTACCCTTTAGCCTCCCAAATGCATTTTCGACCACAACTCTGGCTGTGGACGTTTTCCTGTTGTACGCCTGTTGTTCAGCAGTGAGACGACCGTTGTCAGAAAATGGTTTTAGGAGCCAGTTCTGCAGAGGATAGGCAGAGTCCCCGAGCACATAAAAGCCTACATTTACTCCCTCAATGTTCTTGGTACTAGTTGGGTGCAGTTGTCCATGAGCAACCAAGTCCCAAAATGTGGACAATCGCAGCACACGGGCATCATGCAAGCTACCTGGCTGACCTGCATTAACATTCCAGAACATGCCTCTGCCATCCACAATGCCCTGGAGGATTATGGAATGCCAACCTTTCCTATTGAAGTAGTCTGTGTGGAATCCCTGTGGTGCGATTATTGGGATATGGGAACCATCGATGGCACCCACACACTGAGGAACCCCCCACCTGGTCTCAAAATAGTCAGCCATTTCCTGTAGCTTTTGCAGAGTTGGAAAAGCAATAACCTCGGCAAGCAAGAGTTTACAGACAGCCTTACAGAAGTCCTGCACACAGCGGCACACAGAGGTCGTGCTGACACCAAAAAGAAGCCCGATGCTCCTGTATTCACTGTTAGTTGCAAGCTTCCACAGTGCAATTGCAACTCTTTTCCTGAGTGGCACGCAGGCTCTGAAGTTGGTGTTCCTCTTCTGCATGGCTGGACGGAGCTTGGAACAAAGATATGAAAAGGTCTCTTCTGACATTCTGAAATGAGCTATCCAATCTGACGGAGTGAAGTTTGGCATGGTCACATCCCAGAAGGCGCTGGCACGGCTGAAGGCCCACACAGTTGGTTGCCGTCGCTGATTCAAAAGAGCCAACTAAAAAAAAAAAACAGTCATAACACAGTAAAAGTAAAAAGAATAGTGCTGTGAAAAAGATTGAAACAGTATGGTTATAGACATAAAGTTCACATCAATAGAATTTGTTTAAAGGCCCAATGTGTGATATTTCATCTTATAAGTTATCAAATTTCTTGTATCACATTCTCAAATTTGTTTTTTTTTTAATGATAATTCAAACAAGCATTTATTCTAAGCATTATTATTAGCTTTATATTTTAATATTTTAGACAAAAGAAGCAGACCGGTGCTCCATAAGGCATGCGCCATCTTAAAATACAGTGACCTTTTAGGGACATACAACATATTAAGCTTCGCATTTGATGTTTGCGTTTTTAAATGATGTAACCTCAAAGAAACAGCAGGGGACAGAAGTGCGCCTTGTAAGCATGCAGTCTGACAAAGTAACTAAGAAGAAGAAGAAACTAGCCACACCGTACTTCTAGCGATGGAGGATCACACATATTCTACAAGCAAACTTGAGAAACGGGATAGTTTGAAAGCGCTTGAAAGCGCCGATCTTCTAGACTTTATTGCAGCTCTGCCTCTTCCTCTTGTGCGTGGAACGTTGCGGCTGGTTTGAGCAAATTCGGCTCCTTCATCTTGGGATGCTTGCCCTGCTTCTGTCGCATATCTAACACCTCTGCCTCTCTGTGCGCTGGCACACGTCTGTCCTCTCCCTCTTCCTCTCCCTCTTCCTCGCCCTCTTCCTCTCCCTCGTCCTCTGTCTGTCTTCACTGATGAACCATCGGATGATATCTGACTCTGTTTACGGAGAGAAAACAATTACAGACTACACTACCTTGTATATTTCCAAAATGGCAAATAGAAATATAACATTTCTCTAATAAAATGAACAAAATATTGTCATTTTTTGTAGTCAGAAGTCATCACTAACTAGCTGCCGTTTGCTATTAGCAAACATAACTGACATTAAAAAGTTTTTCTTATTCAAAACCTATTTAGATTAAATTAATAAAATAAGTTAGATGAAAACAACTAACCTGTTCGCTGACTTGAAAGCTGGAATTAGATGATGACATGCTGCCGTTTACAGCAACACGATTTTGTATTGTATTTGTTATATTTGTTAATAAAGTTTTAAATAATGATTAAAAAAAAACCTTTTTGATCCTTGGGGGCTCCAATAGCTGCAATACCGACTCTAAACTGCGTGGTGCTAAAGAGTCGGATCTTTTTACTATGATTTCTGTGAATTTCACACACGGGGCCTTTAAGGTTAAAATAACAGCTGTTCTTTATGGCACTACCAGTGACTGGTTATGTTTTGTTCACTTTATAAAATGCACAAATGTGGTATTGCTTGTAATTACCTATATAATTAATTATAATACTTTCAGTACAGCTGCACAACTTATCTATGACATGCCCAGGAAGTAAAGAGTGAAGGATTCAGGCCCTCCTGTTGACTAGCATCACCATGAGTGCAGAAGCTGTTTGAAACTTAGTTAGGTGTTGGCCTTTCATGTTTAGCATGTCTTAAATGACCAATATACAACCAAACCATTTGATTTTGGTGCTTTTTTTTTGTTTTTGTTTTTTGATAGTTGCCCTACACACCCCTTCAGAGATTATAACGACATGTATTACAGCATTAGAAGTTACTTACCACCTGGCGCCTCCGTCTTTGTCTCAACAGTAGAAAGTTATGCCTCGTGTCCGATATTAATTTCAGAAAGCGTCGTCGCCTTTCAGCTGCCCTCCTCCTCGATGCGCACAGCATAGCTCTAAACGCTATCGTGATGTGGGTGTAAAGAATATACCAAACACCAAGAACAGAAAGAACGCGCTGGTGACTGGACTCCATTGTTGTTGTGTTTTGGCGCGATCTCGTCGCGCTGTGTGACGTTAAGGCACACATCGCGCGTGACGCATTACGCTACCCCGCCTAGTTACTGGAGCCTGGAATGTGATAGAAACGCTTGCCAGAAAACTTCTAGACCCATACCGGTACATACCGGTCCATAATACCCAGACCTGACCGTCCCAGACCAGGCGATGGAAAAGAGCTATAAAGCTGGGAGCTGGTTCCACAGGAGAGGAGCCTGATAACTAAAAGATCTGCCTCCCATCCTAATTTTAGATATTCTGGGAACCACCAGTAGACCTGCAGTCTGAGAGCGAAGTGCTCAGTTAGGGACATATGGAACAATCAGATCACTGATGTATGATGGAGCTTGATTATAAAGAGCTTTATATGTGAGAAGAAGGATCTTAAAATCTATTCTGAATTTAACAGGTAGCCAATGTAGGGACGCTAAGACAAGACAGGAGGGTATGATCTCTCTTTTTAATTCTCATCAGAACTCTAGCTGCAGCATTTTGGACAAGCTGAAGACTTTTAACTACATTCTGTGGACTTCCTGAGAGCAATGAATTACAGTAATCCAGTCTTGATGTAATAAATGCATGAACTAGTTTTTCAGCATAACTTCTGGAAAGGATGCTTCTAATCTTAGCAATATTCCGAAGGTGGAAAAAGGAACTCCTACAAACTTGTGAAACTTGGGATTTGAATGACATATCCTGGTCAAAGATAACACCAAGGTTCCTTGCTTTGTTCTCGGAGATTAATGTATTGCCATTCAGGTCAGGCGACTGGCTAAGCAATTTCCTTTTCTGGATTTCTGGTCCAAAGATGAGAACTTCCGTCTTGTCTTGATTTAAAAGCAAAAAGTTTAGTCATCCAACTTTTTATGTCCTCAAGACAAGCCTGTAATGTACCCAACCGATTAGGTTCATCAGGGTTAATGGATAAATATAACTGAGTATCGTCAGCATAACAGTGGAAGTTTATCCCATGCTGTCTAATGATTTTACCAATTGGGAGCATATATATAGTAAAAAGAATTGGTCCAAGCACTGAACCCTGTGGTACTCCGCAAGTAACCCTGGAGTATGAAGACGATTTTTCATGTACATTTACAAAATGAAATCTGTCAGACAGGTAGGGTTTAAACCAGCCTAACGCTGTTCTTTTGATACCTACAACATGTTCAAGTCTTTCTAAAAGAACATTGTGATCAACTGTGTCAACGGCAGCACTGAGATCTAACAAGACTAGAACAGACACAAGATTCTTATCTGAGGCCATGAGAATATCATTTGTAACTCTCATTAATGCAGTTTCAGTGGTGTGATACTCTCTAAAACCAGACTGAAATTCCTCAAACAGAGCATTGGTGTTTAAATGCTCACATACTTGGATGGCCACTATTTTCTCCAGGACTTTGGATAAAATGGAAGGTTAGATATTGGTCTATAATTCATTGGGTCATCGGGATCCAGAGAAGGCTTCTTAAGTGAAGGTTTGATTACAGCAACCTTGAAATCGTGTGGTACATACCCATTTACTAAGGACAGATTGATTATATTTAGAATGGGGGCAGTAACCAAAGGAATTGCATCTTAAAATAACTTGGTTGGGATTGGATCCAAAATGCAAGTTGAAGGTTTAGATGAAGCCAATATTTTTGATAACTCTGAAAGCGCAACTGGATCAAAACGGTTCAAGCACAGATGAGATTCTACAGTCACCTCTGATGCTGCCTCACTTACTGAGGAAGAAGAAATCGCATTAGGGAGAATGGTAAAGATTTTGTTTCTAATAGAATTAATCTTACTTGTAAAAAATCCGATGAAGTCATTGCTGCTGAGGGCTAAGGGAATAGATGGCTCAGAGCTATGATTCTGTGTAAGTTTAGCAACTGTACGCAAAAGAAATTTAGGATTATGCTTATTCTCCTCAATCAGCGCTGAAAAATAAGCAGTTCTAGTTTGTCGAAGCTTATTTTTATAAAGCACAAGGCTATTTTTCCAGGGTAAGTAGGCCTCCTCATGGTGCGTAAAGCGCCATGTTCTCTTTAATTTCCTAGAGTTTTGTTTTAAGGCTCGTAAATGAGAATTAAACCAGGGAGCCAACTTCCTGTCCCTAATTACCTTCTTTTTTAAAAGGGGCTACATCATCTAATGCCACACTTAAAGAGGAATTAACGTGATGAACTAAGGCATCAATTTGTGAGGGGCTAGAACTGAAAATATTGCCCTCTGCTACGTTCCTCTGAGATGCTGATATAAATATAAACAACAGAAATTTTGGTCCAGAGTCAGCATGCCTCAAATGCATTTTACACACAATATGAGCTGCAATCACAGAGGGGTTGTTCAACACCCGCAAACCTGACGGTAGTGTACACGGTGCACATGACAGAAGATGTCCCTCTTTTTGCTCCTCACTCTCTTCCCTCACAGCCTACATCTTCCTCCTCATTCTCAGGGTGGACAGCCTCTGACCTCTCTGGTTCCTCTCCAACCAACTCCTCCTCCTCTCTTTCATCCTGCTTCTCAGCTCCCTCGTAACTTTCATCCTCTCTCTGTCTATGCTGTTCTTTATTAACAGCGGTAAAAAAAAGAACAAAATGTCCCTTTTTCTTTTCATGGCCGCTGATGCTTCCAGTTAGTGCTGCGAGAAAGTCATAGATAAATGAATACTGTAATCCAATCTCAACGTGTCTAAGGCTTAAAATGCAGCAACTTCATTTTTATTTTACAGTTAATGTTACAAAGGAAAAACAAATCAGTATTAACTGTGGATAGACTCAGTTAGGAACTTAAAAGTAAATGACAGAAACGCGCGACTACGATCAAAACACAGATGTCAGGAAAGGTATTGCTTACCTTCGTCTCTTAACGTCTTTTCCGTTAGTCATCCTCAAGAATTTCTTCGGGTCCCATTTAAACTATTTTTAATCTTTTATTCAAAAATCCACCGGGTAAACAGTTCTGTCCACAGAGTGTGCTGCGCTCTAAAGGCTCCGTGTGAAACGCTGGAGCGCATTAGTTCCCATCTCCGAGGCAGCGCGGGGTAAAAAAAACTCTGATCTCTTCAGCAAAGGGGCCATAACAGGGGCCAGGGCCGGTTCTATGGGGCCCAGGCCCCTGTGGGCCCCTGTTTAAAACCGCCAATGGTTAAATGCACTGGGTTTTAGGTTTTACCATGGTTTTACCCATTGACATATACCCTATTAATTATTTTACTGTATATTACATCTAAATTTCATGGTTAAACAGTACATGTTAAAATGGTAGTTAGCTAGCTACTTTGATAAGCTCAGCTAGTGCAAAAGCGGCAGTGACCTAAAATACATAAATATAATTTTACTTACCGAAAAAAATGAAGTGGAGACTCCTTGGATCCTCTATTAGTGCAATTAATACCACAGCAAGTCATTTTGTCCAACAATTGCACAAATAATATCCAAAAAAGAATACACAAACGCTACAACTACTGGTCTAAGTTCAGAGACTCAAAATCGCGGAACAGTTTTCAGGTGAGACCGAGGCTCTACTGAGGCCTTTCCAGAGAGCTAGCTCTGTGGTCACGTGGGTCTGAGGCGGCGGTCACGTGGGTATGATGCTCATTAATTATACAGAATTTTAGGCATTTAATACACCTAAACAGAAGAGTGAGAAAAAAATTCACCCCCTCAGAGTTGTCATGAGTGTAAACTAGATCATTTAAACCAAAAACATGTTTTGGTACCAGGCTGTAAACATATTTATTTCTGCTGTGAAATTGGTATTTTTAACATGGGAGTCAAAGAGGATTTGCTCGTTTCTGACACCAGCCCCCAGCGGACAGTGTTGGGCAAGTTACTTCAAAACTGTAATGCATTACTTATTACTTGTTACCCTCATTTTAAAGTAATTCATTACATTACAATATTACTGATTTTAAAATGTAAGGCATTACACTACTTTTGCATTACTTTAAGTTACTTTCACCAAAACAACTTCAATATGAATCTGGTAATGTGATGCTCAGTGAGCTCATGACATATATGTGGAAAGTGATGTGGTGTCTGAGCTAGGATTGCTGTTATAAACAGTCAGATATAATAACAGTGCTTTAAAATGATTGTTTATTAAATAAAAGCAACAACAATGTTCTCTCAGCACGCTGCCATCTTATATTAACTGAGCAGGGAGTGAGGTGGTGGGGGCTCCAAGCCTATATTTGCCTTGGTCCCCAAATGCCTTGATACGGCCCTGGATGTGGGACTGACTTCTGGGGTGATCTGATTCTATCACATGTATAAATATTAAATGCTTATATATTATTGCTTTTCACTGGTAAAAATGTGTATTGGGGATAAATCTACCTACTTTTTTCTTTTTTTTTCTTGATTTTATTTGAATAATTTCCTGCCCTTTCTCTAACCTTCCTGCATGCTGCATGTTTTCTCCGTTTTCCAGAAAAAAACTGTAAACTAGATTTCCTACTTTCTATCAGTCAAAGGGATCTTCACATGCGCGGCGCTCCTGCAGTAATGAGTTGAAATCACCGGGGCACAGATTATGAACTCAGCTGAGGCAAAGCACGTCAGAAAAGCACAAAATACCAGAGAATATGCGCTGATATGAACGATCGCAAGTGAATTATTTTGTTTTAGTGGAGCGATTTTGTGAATGTTACAGCGGCCGCGTGCAGGACGCAGCTGAGCCGTTACCGCGGCGTCCTCTCTGCCCGCAAAGCTGAGTCCATAAATGACGTAATATATGCAGATACTGGATCTTTCTTCGGGTTTCCCGCAATTTGAATTTTTAAGGAACACATCTTGACTCTGGGTTTAAAAATGCATTGTAATTACCGCGTTACTGACAATTGTACCGAGTAAATATTACCATTTTCTTTCCCTGTAATGCCTTACATTACCACATTACAGCAAAAAGCAATGCATTACAGTAATTAATTACTTTTGTACCGCATTACTCCCAACACTGCCAGCGGATGAGGGTGGAATTGCAATTTATTTCACTTCCGCATTTGCCTCAATTTCTGTCCCGCATTGTGGGGGCTTGACTGAGACACACAAAACATTGTACATTTCTCCAGACTTTTCCTGAAAACACACAGTCCAGTTCTGTTCTACAGACAACTGAATGGATGGTACAAAATCCCATTAAAACAAAAAATACAGGATTAGCACCTTCCTAGAACTCCTCCATGTGCTACCTAGCTCACCCTGGTTCTGGTTTTAGCTTAGCATTACAGCTTACACCGACCGGACTTAATAATGCACTTATAATCCAGTCCATATGGGCTCTAGCCACAAGTAGGGCTGGGCGATATGGCAAAAATAGAATATCACGATTTTTCCAATATTTTATCACGATTTTGATTTTATCACGATTTTTTATCCATGAATAGCATAACTTCAATTGCGTATTAAAGAAGAGAAACATTGAATAAATAAACATTTATTCATATTAGGGATAATCAGCACAGTGCTAACACACTTATATTTTAAACTCACACCAGAGATGATAAAAGCCCTGAGAGAAACAATTACAAAAATCAGTTTTTCTCGTTTTTCAAGTAACTTAACATAAATTAAAATCGTAAACATATTTAAAGTGCAAACATGTCAATTGCAAACGTATTGTGCAAACATTAACTTGTTCAAAATACTATGTAGCTCCCAGTTGCTCATGTAGTGGATAGTTAAGCTCAAATACGGCTCTGATGTGCGGCTGGACCAGAGATCGCTTGTGATAGCAAAAAACTGCGCATTCTGAATATTTTCTGCAACAAGTCTCTAAATAAAGTAAAATTTTCCAGTGCAGATTGGAGACAACCCATAGAAGCGCTGATTTGATCTCATTTCAGAGAAAAATAGAACAGGTTAGATGCACCTAATAAATAAAAGTACTAACAAACTCAGGAATCTTTCTTTGCTTCACTGTTCTGGTGCTGAAAATATCACTAATGTGGATCAAAGGAGATACACAGATGAATGCACCTCTTATTATTTGGAAACATTTACTGCAGCTGGCAGAGGCAGAGATTGTTTCTATTGATACACGGATTTACAGAATCATTTTAAATGTTAATAGGGGAAGACTGCAGGAGGGAGCGGTAAAATACAGGGGGTCCCAGCAAAAACAAGAAACTACGAGTCTGATGAAACCCGCTGGTTTTCCATCAGGCAGTCACGGGGCAGCTCCAACGACCCAGTGACAGAGCTCTGTCCGGTACCGACACCGGCTCGGCAGAGGGTGGACGAGCCGAGGCGACGTCGTGCTCTGCTTAAGAAGTGTTATTTTCCTGCTTCAGAAGAAGCGTCCAACGTGTTTTTACGCTTTCTCCGAGACATGTCACGTCACTAAGTTGTTAGCGCCGCGCGCTAAGGAAACCCTGCGTTCCTCTTCGGAACGAAAATCTCGTTGTCGCTCAGCCGCGGCGAAGCCATGTTTGTTCACACACAGGTGAAAACAAGCGGGGCACTAATATATTACTATGACTCACTCTGATTGGTTAAGGGTCAAACAAAGGCGTGTCATTCGCCTGAGGTATGTTCCATTTTCATTCAGAGGCAGAAATTCAACAGCAGAGCTGTGAATCGTGATAAAACGGTCTCTCAAAAATGACAGACCGTCAGATGTGTAGATCGTAAAACGGTCTAAAATCGTCATATCGCTCAGCCCTAGCCACAAGCTAGTGTTTACTGCGGTTCTGAACATTTCCCCATTGACTCACGTACCTCATTTCTACCTCTAAACCTATTAACCCGTTCTCAGTTTTCCCGCTCCGGACTACGAGTCCACCATTTTATTCACACAAAAAGGAAAAATACTTTTACAGACGCCTAGAAGACGTTTTTACGGTTCAGCTTAGCAAAAGCTACTAAGGCACAGATATACTATCACTAATGTTTACTATTGCTCCTTTACAGTTTGTAACCCAGCTTACCTGCAGAAACAGAGGACAACAAAGTTAACCGGAGCTACTCCGTGCGCAACCTGCTGCCTCACTGTTCTGACTTCTTCTGCAGGAGCGTCAGCTACTGTTGCACAATGCACTGAGCGCCCTCTGCTGGCCAACTCTGTAATTATTGCTCAGACTGCAGAATAGACTACTAATAGTTTTTATCAACTAACCCTAACCCAATTTGACATGTTTGAGGACATTATCAAAACTTTACCTCAGAAGTCACTCCTTCAGTCAGGTCCTCAGGGAGGTTAACTCTGTGTGATTGAGAATGTTTTAAACACTTATGTAATTATTGTAATGTGTATGAGTAAAGATATTGATTAAAGCACAGATAATTCAAATATTTCATTTAACATCTTGTTTATTCAACACATTTGATTATTTCAAATTATAAGTGGTAAAGTCACGTAGGAACTTCTAGGAGATTGACCTTTATTCATAGCGAGGAATGCAGGAGTCTCGCACGAGACCTTAGGTGAGAATGTTGTGTCTTCTTGTACAGTAACAAGAACTGGGGCAGAACTTTCTGGATTTGGAGGCCAGACAGATGGTGTGTTTGTGTCTGCAAATGAAAAGTTACTTTCTGGTCAATTTAGCTGGTGAAAACTTGACCACTGGTACGTTGCAACATGGTGCATTATTCTGCTGGAAGTAGCCATCAAAGGATGGGTAAGTGGGGGTCATGAAGGGATGGACATGGTCAGAAACAATGCTCAGATAGCCCGTAGCATTTAAACGATGCCCAGTTGGCACCAAGGGGCCTAAAGTGTGCCAAGAAAATATCCCCCACACAATACACCACCACCACCAGCCTGCACAGTGGTACCAAGGCATGATGGATCCATGTTCCTATTCTGTTTACACCAAATTCTGACTACCATTTGAATGTCTCAACAGAAATCGAGACTTGTCAGACCAGGCAACATTTTTCCAGTCTTCAACTGTCCAATTTTGGTGAGCTCGTGCAAATTGTAGCCTCTTTTTCCTATTTGTAGTGGAGACGAGTGGTGTAACATTCAAAAGGGTCAATTTTCACCTGTATATTGACCAACATAGTGACCTTTCATGTACAGAATAAGTCCACTTTCTATTTGGCCTTCTAAATCCAGAAGGTTCTGCTCAGCGCATGTCGACATTCCATGAAGACGAAACATCCAGACAAACATTCTCTCCCAAGGGTCCTGCACTCACTGTGTGAACGCCAGACGTTAACATTCTTCACTCCGAATGAAACCTATAAAATCATGGAGTCTAAGTAAAATAATATGTGATGAATGAACAAGATATTTAAATCAAATGTTTGGATTATGTGCTTAAATCAATTAATTTGACATGAATATTGTTCTTACAATAATGAATTTATATCACAAAACTGTGTTTGATTTAACAAGCTAATCATTATTTACACTCACACATTAATATAAGATACATATTAAGGTTAAAAACATCTTTGTATCTGCAAGAAGGTGTGGCTTCTTGTGAGGTCTGCTGTTGTAGCCCATCTGCCTCAAGGTTGTGCGTGTTGTGGCTTCACAAATGCTTTGCTGCATTACTCAGTTGTAACGAGTGGTTATTCCAGTCAAATTTGCTCTTCTATCAACTTGAATCAGTCAGCCCATTCACCTCTGTCCTCTAGCATCAACAAGGCATTGTCGCCCACAGGACTGCCGCATACTGGATATTTTTCCCTTTTCACACCATTCTTTGTAAACCCTAGAAATGGTTGTGTGAAAATCCCAGTAACTGAGCAGATTGTGAAACACTCAGATCAGCCCATCTGGCACCAACAACCATGCCACGCTCAAAAATGCTTAAATCACCTTTCTTTCCCATTCTGACGTTCAATTTGGAGTTCAGGAGTTTGTCTTGACCAGGACCACACTCCTAAATGCATTGAAGCAACTGCCATGTGATCGGTTGATTAGATTATTGCATCAAGGAGAAGTTGAACAGGTGTTCCTAATAATCATTTAGGTGAGTGTAGATCTATTAAATCCAAATCGGGTTTTTGAACCAGTCAGTTAACATGTTTATTTCTGCTGTGAAATTGGCATTTTTTACATGGGAGTTGAGGATTTGCTCACTTCTGGTGTCAGGTGGAACTGCAATTTTTGTCACTTCCGTGTTGGCATCATAAAATTCCCCAGCCTAGGCCTGCCAGACTCCTGTTTAATTCTGCACAGAGAAAGGGTCTGAACTCTCCTTTTCAAATAACCCCACCCCGTGAGAATTCTAACCAAACCAATCAGCGGAGTAGCATACATCATACACAACGCAGTTTGTCAAACATGGCGACTGAAACAGTTCGCTGCTGCCCTTTCCTCTGTTCGAAATGACTTGAATGTCATTAAAACCAGAAGCGCTAAAAGCATTTCTTCAAAAAAAAAAAAAAAAAAAAAAAAAAACAAGATTTTTGCGCCGTTGTCAATGCCTTTTTTTTTTTTTTTTTTTACTACAGCTAATAAAACTACAGAGTTAAGCGGTACATTCAGTATTTCCGTCTTCTTTCCTGATCGGTTATTTTTGAGCTGCCTAGTCCCGCCCCTCAGCCTGTCAGTTACCAGACTCTTTCTGTGCAGAATTAAACAGGACGAGTTTGGCAGGCCAGGCTAAAGATTCCCAGGATTGTGCGGGCTTGATTTAAACTCATGTCAATTGGATTTGATGCATGAAAGTTTTCATAATAAAACTTGAACTGATTTGATAAAAGCAATGACTCAATTTCTTTGTTTTATTTATTCGTACAAAGAATATCATGGATGCACAATGAAGCTAAAGAGCAGCAGCAGCAAGAGTTCAGAGACTCCAGACAACTTCTCACCATGGCCTCCCTCTTGGGATTCAGTGAAGTCTGTTCTACATCACTTCACATGACTTCTTTGAATGGACCACATCAGTATTCTTGACTGGGTAAAAGAAAAGGAGGAAATTAGTAGACTGATGTGCACCATGTCTGAAATATTCTTCATTTAATCCTTCACAATAGCACTGTTGCCACTTGGATTCAAGGTCTCACCCATCTCCTGTGTAGCCCTCAGGAATGGGTGGGACCCAGTTAAATTCTGGCCATCCCAGGGTCTCTTTCACATTTTGTTCTTGCAGCCACTTTGTTAGAGGCTCAAAGTATTTCATTAGTGAGTTGGCATTTATCTCTCTGGTGCCAATGGCCTCCTGGAGCACATCAGGCCAAGGTTTGGAAGAACCAGCCTGAAGAACTTTCCTTTGAGAAGGACAGACATTAATGTTGCTTTTTCAGTGTTTTGAACTCAAGATCTGGCTTGGGCATACTTTAGAATGGCTCCTGCTTCTGCAGACCGGTAGATGTCACATGTGTGCAGAGGGCCAGTGTGATGGGCTGCTTCACACAGCTTCTCGTGAAACTGGAACTGCAGGATGAAGCTGATAAAATAGCTGCAGAAGACAGGGGAGAAAAAAAATTAGGTTGGTTGCGTTAGAAACTTGACCCGTTTCATATTATACCACTTTGCATCCCTCTGCTGACAAACCACACTTGTTTGTGGAGCAGATAGGTGTCCGAGGGGGCACTCATTACCTCCTTTATGGCTGTTAGCTGTGATGCTAGCGATTAGCATTTTCAGTTTGCCAATCAATAAAAAGCACAGAAGAAAAAGAAGTTTGCTTTTTCTATTGACTTCATGGCAGAGACTGGAAGTAAAAAGTAAGTAATGTCTTTGGAGGTGAAGCAAAGAGCTAAAACCAGAGAGAACGTCGGCATGTCCTACACTAGTTTGAGGGAGCTAAACAAGGTTACAGAACCACATACAGATTGTGACATGGCTTTGTTGCTACTGGACTAAAAAAAGTTATACATTTTGTTCAACTGTGTAGAACATTACTTTGTTTTAGTATTAATTTGCACATGCTAATGTTACTTTGTTAAAGCTAGCTACAACAGGGCTGTTTATGACAGATGTAATTCCACTTTCTACCAGTAGGGCAGAAGAGCAGGAAACTACTCTATTCCTTTAAAGAACCAGACAATAAGTTATTTTAACCTGAAGGGCATTAACAAAAGGAATCTAGAATGGTCATTGGGCTTGTTGAATTTGCCCCATGGTCTAGAACAAGAATTTGGTCTAAAATTTACTTTTTTTTTTTTTTTACCTTATTTTTTTTCAACCCTAGAAAGCCAATGTGTCCTACTTGTCCCCTGGCACCATTCCACTTGGACTGGAAAACATGTGATCAGATACCTGATGTATGGATAAGATACCTGACGTATGGATAATTTGCAGGGATGTGGAATTTTGCACCAGGATCAAATTGGTCCTCTGTACGCTTGGTGGGTGGGCAAATTCCTTGGTATTTGGTTCTATAAGAAAAGAGTGCCAAAAAAATATAAATTTTAAATACATAAAAAAAGAGGTACATTCCGAAAAGGCTAGGACTATTACACATAATATGTAAAAATCCTGTTAGCTTAAACTGTAGCAATATGTAAATTTTAATTGAACCCCACCTGAGGTACCACCACTCAGAGTTGTATTTATCAGGAGGGGTGCGCCCATCAAACACCCCCCATCTCCACTGGTCAACAAGGTAGCCAAAAGGAAGGAAGGCAATCTTCACCAGAGCCATATTCAACAGGAAGTTAAGGTCAGTTTCTGGGGAGGAAACATCCAAAGTTGGTTTAGGCAAAACTCAGGTTTGAAGACTGATATTCAACAGGGTGGCATTGTTACCTTCGTCAGAGGTCGCAGATTCTAGCAGGTTAATTTTGTGCAGGTGCCTTGGGGTCGAAACAGAAAGTGCCATAAGATCGCCGATGGCTTCGTGAAATCCGGGGTTGGCTCCAGCGCGAAAGCCCACAGGTTGGTCCTTGTACTGCATGAAATACTCGATGTATGCCATCTCACGGTGAGCAGTGATGAGCTGCTCCATGGTCACTGTGGTGCACTGCATAATCCTGAGGAGGTTTAATGATTATTGAATACAAGCTTTACAGGTAAATAGTTTACCAGATAAACAAGCTTACCTGAAGTCTTTGCGGTTGTAAAAGTCCCAGGCAGACGTTTGACACACTACCTCTCGATCCTCAGGCTTAACAAGCATAGAACCTTCCCAGAATTCTTCAGGCATTTCTGCTAAATCCAAGGAGGTGAAGAACTCCTCGGCCACACGGAACATGTGTGTAGCATTGTAGCCCTGTGGGCAATAAGAGTCATTTTACAAACATTCAGAAAATTTAGAAGCCTTTCCCACTGCAGTAGCACAAGTTTCCCCACTGACTTGTTTAACCATTTCAGCCGTCACATCCACGTTGGGTTTGTCAGGAAATGGGACCATCATGTCAAAGATGTTGTTCCAGGTCTGGGCCCACATATTTCCTTAGAGTGAGGATGGAAACACTTACAAGGCTATTCTGACTCCATATGAGATATTCCACTAAAGAAATCCCTTCACAAAGAAGGTTTATTCAGTTCCATGTCTGCATCATGATACCATGCTGCTACTGACCTTAGCTAACATTAAGGAATTGTAAAAACAGCTTCATTTTTGGACACATTTCCCATTTAAAACTACTTTTTTTTTTTTTTAAACATCTGTAACCAAATGCACCGTACCCAGCAGGTGTGCAGGAATCGGTCCCTTCAGGTTGATATATCTGGGTCCATAGAAGTTGTAGAGCTTGCGGCGCACAAATGCATGCAGGTTCAGGTAAAGTGGCTCGATGGTCATGTAGAGCTTTTCAATATCCTGTTCAAAAGTTGGAGTCTCGAACCAAGAGCGCCACTCTGCTCCAGTGTCATTGAATCCTACAGAATTAGACATCCCAAATTAGATCAGTTTACATCCTCTGTGTTGGATTTCTTTTGCCATTTGTCTTTGCAGTTTTTCCATTTAATAAATATATTCTCACCATCTCCTCTAGAGGCTTTGTTGCTGAGCTCGACAAACCTGGGGTAGTACTCCTTTATAGGCACGCCGGAGTCATTGTGCCAGGCTTCCCAAACGTAGAGCAACGTCTTGTAGCTCCTGGATTTGGCCATGATGTCGGTTAGCTCTTTAAAGACAAATGACAATTTTCTCTCAGAGCAGACAAGCTCCAGTAGAAACAAGTCGCGGCTGCTAAGAGGACAAATGTGAAGTTTCCCACATTAATATTTGCATTTCCTGTAACTGTACATTTTTACACCTCTTTTACATATTTCTCGTTTCATTCTGGTGAATCATTTGTAGCCTCCAGAAATGGTCAGTTTTTCATCTACAGTTTAACCTCTCCAGTATCCGGTCAGATGGAGACATTAGTCTGAAGCTGCTGCCTTTAATCTGCAAGAAAGATACTGTACTTTGCCCAAGGTCCCTCGCAAGCTCCCTCTTATCTAAGACTGCTTTGCTACACGGAAAAAGGAGGATGAACATTCATAATTAGATCATTTAATGAAATGAACTTTTATAAGAAAGAACCATTATAAATAATGAAGTGTTACAATAATGAAATGGAATTAATATGGTTAAATGAAATGTTTGATTAATCTGTGCTTAGTTTAATAAGGATGAAATGAAATATATGACCCATATATTTAATCAGCGTACGTGACTGGAGAAGACACTCACCATATCTCCATGACGCAAGTTAAAATTAACGTCACTGCACATAGATATTTTCTTATCCACAAAATCAGCATCTTCATATCTGAGGGAGGTATGTATCTGAGGTTGGTTGGCAAAACCCCTTTTCATGGCAAGTTCTGATTTGTCAGTAAACCAAAATATGGCCATTATTATAACAGAATTACTTCCTAAGTGATTCAGTTGAGCTAACTCTGACTGGCCATCGGAGGAAACCTCTTCTCCCATCGCATCTTTTGACAAGCTGTCAAAACCTGTTACATGCTACAGCTGACCGCAAACTGCTCCTTCAGAATAAAGCTGAACCAGCTCCGACTCCTTATGAGTCTTCCATAGTTTCAAATAACTACCTGTTGTGACCTGGAGACATCGAGACCGGTCTAGTGGCGCTGCGGTTTCTTCTACGGACTTCATTACCTTTGGGGTCCATGGACTTCCTGACATTTTGGATCTACAACAGGGGTCTCCGAGAGGGTACGTAGACTCGACAGATTGCGTCTGATGTAGTTTTATAAACCACTTATAGTTTATAGCAGACCAAATTCACTCCCACTCAGAACTCAGTTCATCCAGACAAAAAGGTTCTGATATCACATTCACACTTCACACCTCACATTCCATCCACTTAGACTCAAAGTGTTCCCTAGTTGTCATGTTTTTGTTTAAAAAAATAAATGTCTTACTTTATACACCTGATTCTGTCTGAATTGATACAAAATGTTTTACGATCCCTAAACAATTCTAATTCTCCTGGTTAAACATTCAAAGATCAGATTGGATTTCCATATTTATATAGAAATTCCCATCTTATTGGTCAAATGTAGTGTAGTATATTGAGCTTACAAAGCACCCAGAATACATACATACGCACGCCAGGCCGTCGTCATACGTTGTTGGGTAGTTTTCACTTCCTGCCAGAGTTTCCCTGGCTCAAATTGAGACAGAGGTGGTACCATCCTGACCATGCGCCAGCACATGCATACTCTGCATTCAACTGCCTCACTTTTTTAAAGGCTACATATTTTTTCGTAAAGTGTTCTAATCTAATCTTCTGTTGATTAATTGAATATTCCACTTGACAACATTTCAAGTGAAACTGGTTTGCTGCTAATAATTATGAAATAAAATGACAAAATCACGCTGAAACAGACCATTACAAAAGGTTCACTATGCATTAGTGTTCAGTTCCCTTTTCCCATCAGATATTTATAGTTAAAGTATTTTAAAATTGTTAACCTACATTTCAACATTTTGAGTTTATATTAATATATTAATAGCACTCATCTTAGTCAAAATAACAAATATAATGCATTTCATTGACATGCATTTGTATTGGAAATGGTAACATTTAATTTCTGCTGCTAACAATGTAATGGTGGCATGTCTGTGTACGGGTTGGAAATATCCAGTTCAAATTATGTTCAAAGAAAGATGAGTTTGTGAATTATATACTACAACGGCTTGCCATAAACTCATCAGCAGCGGCTCTGATCCAAAGTGCTGCAGGATGGAGAATAAACAGGATGATGGGGACTTCTCGTCCGCTTTTAGAATTTAGTCTTAGTTTTACGATAATCATATATTTTTCTATGCGCCACTTGATCGTGAGACTGCTACCAGTTAGCTTTAGCATTAGCCAATATGTGTTTAGCTGCACTTTTGATCCCAAACTATGGACCGGTTCTGCCTTTGTTGGTTCCTTTATTTTCCTCCACTGCATCCAGATGACCACATTGTGCGCCAGTAAAAAGCATTTCTTACACGTAACTTACTTTTGTTCAATAAAGTTCTGGGGAAAATAGTAAAACAAAGATGTTGCACCAGTGCTACGTTTTTTGTCACAATGTACAAAATGATATGAAAAAGCCTGGCGGAAAATCAGGATGTCAGTAGCACCAACCACAGATATGTACCTACTAGCGAGAAAAGGCAACTTTTGATCTTTTTCTGCAGCGGTTTTAGTGCTTTTCGGTGCACCGCTGCTGATACAGCGCCCCTATAGTGGCGCAACGCTGCAACTGCAGTTACAACATCCATATAGCTGGGGGCAGAGTAAGATCAGGCTGGGGCAGCACAAAATTAGCTGGAGTCAGCCACCATGCAAATTTGAATGCAGGAAAAACCCCACTTCCTGCGCATAGCGAAGGTTTGGCTCCCCACAAATACCTCTGTCACCGGTTTTCTGCTTGATCGGTGAACTAAAGATCGGCATACTATTTGGAGAAATTTTAATTGTCAGTGTTGCATATCAGCTATTTAACACTATTGCCCAGATTGAGGTTACACATCTTCACCATCTTCTGGTGTAAAGCAATAACTTCATTAGGGATTATAATTGCAGCTGTGGCTCGTTAAACACAATATTGCAACTTTCGTGCTTAAAGGAGTCATTTTACTGTCCTCACAAGACCTTTCAGTTTTAAGCCTACACATTTATAATTTATTGAATCTACATGAGTGGGGTCAAATGAAACATTTTAATTCATATTGTTCATTGTTATGTCAGTGCTATATAAATATTTTCATGGATTTGTAATGCCTTAATTTTGTGAAGTTAGTGCACACCGTAGTCATAAATGCTATAGTTCTAAATATTAACATGATCATTTTTCAGCCTTTGTTTCATCATTTTTGTTTTCACCAAGAATTCTCATTATGGTGCACCCCTAATTACATCAATATTTAGGTTAACCAACTGGTGCCACATGTCAGACCATTAACTACTTGAAACATGACGGCTATCAGAAAAACGGTTAACCCTCATTCACATATACTTCACATCTGGTTGGGTTCACTCACCAGGTTCCAGGCTCCAGCTTATGTTTGGCCGTGGGTGTACCTTAGTTGTTGAATAAATATGTTGCATGATGCTGAGAATGGTGTCCAACTACAGACAAATAAAGGAGGGATAGTCAAGATCAGTTTTCTAAACACTGTAAAAAAAAAAAAAGCTTATGGAAATATTAGAGCAAGAGAGACAACCAAACCTCCTCTCTTTCCTTCTGGGGAAGGTTGGCAGGTCCCAGCAGCATGATGCCCTCCATCAGCCTCATGTCTTCAAAGTCAAGAAGCTCATTAGAAAAGACCTGCTTGGCCTTCTTCCCCCAGGCCTTAAGGAAGGCTTGTCCCTCTAGAGCTGCACTAACCTGAAAAGAAATGGCAGACATGAAAGGATGTTTTAGTCATGTTGAAGGGCATTTATGTGAATCCCTTAAAATGAGTCTTCATATTTGTAGACATCTTCCTGAACTAGAAACTAAATCACCCAAAGGCTTGCCCAAAAGGATGTTGCTACCAAATGGAAACAGTACAACTCCGTTTAACAGAAAAACACAAGACCCAGTTCAGATCTGATGTCCAATGCAGGGTGAGCTAATACACATTCCCACCCAAGAATTTTCTTAATGCACTAAAAAAAAAAAAAAAAAAAAAAAAAAGATTGAAGGATTCTCACCATCAGACAAAGACTTGCAGAACTGACCTGACTGGGTCAGGACTGCTGTGTAACATTAGACAAAACATGAAAAACGACTGCATGCTGTAAACTTCTGTAAGATTTAAGATCAACCATCTAAACCACAGGATATTGTGGGAAATGCTGCATTTACCTGCAATATTTAGCTCCTCATTACAAAAATGTGTGACATTCTGAGTCATTTTCCTTCAGATGAAAACAAATGGCTTTTGGCAGAATTCTTACTTGATTACTAAATACACATTCAAGAACAAGATCCAGCTGCATGGTGGCACAGATGAAGCCCTGCAGCCTTGCAATAGAAGGTCTCCAGGCCAAAAATCATGTATGTTAACATAACTTGGCAAGTTCTTTTGTATAAATGTGTCTGCAGAACGAAAACTACCCATGAACAAATGTTTAACGTTTGAGCCAACAAACAGATTCAGAAAATTAAAACTAGCCCATCAGAGAAAAAGCTAGATGAAGAGACCAGAGAGGTGTGCATCATTAACATCCTATCTGGGAACATTGCTGCTTTGATTTAAAATTAAAATTAATGTGAGACAGGGGATCTCAGAACCCTGATTTTATTTAGTATGGCTACTCCATTTTATTTAAACCTGCTTCAGACTGGAGTCTGAAGTTGTGACGAGACTTTCTGGCACAAAGACTGGGGGGTGACCCTACCTGGAGGTTGGCGTTATAATCCGTTAGATTTGTGTAGTAGTTCCAGCTGGCTGACACGCTGAAGAAGAACACCTCCTCAGCAGTGCTGTTGTAATCTCTGAGGAACCTCTGCGCGTCAGCGGTGCTGTTGGTGTAGTTTCCAGGCTGCCAGCTCTCTCGCAGTGCTTCACAGCGCAGCAGCACTGGCAGAAGCATCAGTAGAGACTTTACTAACCTGTCCACACCACCTCCACCCATGGCTGGCTCCAACTTAACAAGGGTTGAGGAGAAGAAAAGGGTTCAAATCCTACAAACAAGCCACCTCATCCACTTCTCCAACCGGTGTGTCTTTTCTCCCAACCTGGCAGCTGCTGCTGCTGAAATGCTCAGAAAGCAACAAGCGCTTCTTTTAAAGTGTGTTTCCCCACCAAAAACAGCCCGCTTCGAAGACCACAATACCCCAACCTCAACCGAGTGAGGACCACCGTGTCTCTCCTCTGAAGAATGACCTCTTTATAGCAGTTCTTCCACCAGCAGCAGCTCACCGAGGAGAGGTGGAGCAGATTGGCGCAATCAGGCACACCAGGTGAGGTCAATTATCCCCCAAAATAAAAATAAAATCCACACGGACCCTTTTTCTATCAAGATTAAGATTGGGACATACTGGGCTTAATAATACGATGCATCTGATAGGGAAACATCCCACAGGTTTGTGTGGATGTGGGGTGGGGGGGAGAAACAGTGGAACATGTTTTATGTGACAACATAAAATATAAGGAAAGTAGAGGACAGCTCAGGGAGAAATTGAAAAACATAGGAGGTGAAGTGATGAATATAAAGAATTTGTTAAATGGTGAAGAAAGGAAATATAAGTTGGTTGTTTGGCATCTAAAGCACAGTGGTTTGTTGAATAGAATTTAGTTTATTTGTTTGTTTATTTATTTATTTTATGCTCTTATGAGCTGAGTAAGCTTGTTGCAAGGCAGAAGCCATCTGGCTCTCCACTTGATGTTCTACCGCCTCGTCTCTGGAAGGCTATCACTAGATCAGGGTACATCTGTGGTGCTTCTGTTATTAGACCTGACAGCAGCCTTCGACACAGTTGACCACGTGATTCTACTCGATCGCTTGGAACGATGGGTTGGGATCAAAGGGTCAGCTCTGGACTGGTTTAGATCGTATCTCCAAAACAGGACATTCCGTGTTAAACTGGGTGATGTTTTTTCTTCTTGGGAGGGGCTCCGGTGGGGGGTCCCGCAGGGGTCGATCCTTGGTCCACTTTTGTTTGCCATTTATCTGCTACCTCTGGGGTCAATCTTTCGTAAACATGGCCTATCATTCCATCTGTATGCTGACAATTGCCATATTTACTCTCCATTGTGTCAGGAGAAAGGTCACTCTATTCAGTCCTTTGTCTCCTGTGTTAATGAGGTGAAGTCTTGGCTAATGTCCAACTATCTACATCTGAATGAGGGAAAGACAGAGCTCATTGTTTTTCACCCCAACAGCAGGAATGTGGATCGTTATGCTGATCTTGGCCCTCTTTCTCCATACTCAAAACCAGTTGTTACCAGTTTGGGGGTGAAACTTGATGTAGGACTTAAATTTGATGCTCACATCAATTCTGTGATCCGGTCCAGTTTCTTTCACCTGAGACGCCTTGCTAAAATCAAGCATATGCTGTTGAGAGCCCACCTGGAGCGGGTACTGCATGCCTTTGTAATTTCTCTGCTTGACTACTGCAGCTCTCTCTACGCAGGGTTGTGTCAGTCAACACTGCGTCGCCTACAGGTTGTGCAGAACAGCGCTGCCAGGTTCCTGACTGGGACCAGGAAACGGGACCACATCAGTCCAGTTCTGGCCTCCCTGCACTGGCTTCCGATTTCCTATTGCTCACAATTCAAAATACTCGTCTTTGTTTATCATTTCTTCCAGGGTGGTGCTCCCCCCTATCTGGCTACACTCCTGAACAGACATTCCCCATCTCGCGCTCTGCGCTCCTCTGACCAAGGCCTGCTCGCTGTTCCTCGGTCTAGGTGTCGTACCCGTGGGGACCGGGCTTTCTCAGTCCTAGCACCGTTACTCTGGAACCAGTTGCCACCCTCAGTTAGGCTGTCCCCTTCTCTGCCAGTCTTTAAGAATCACCTAAAAACACACCTCCTCCGCTTGGCGTTTCCAGAACATGTTTGATTATGGCCCTCTATTATGTTGAATCCATTCCACAGTTTTCATTGGTACACTCAATCCATCCACTCAATCCAATTGTGTTTCACACATTTGTATTTTACCGGAATGTTTCATTGGAAAGGAGAGGAGAGGAGGAGGGTCCGATCGATAGTTGAATCTCAGATAGAGGAGGAGCAATGTGGTTTTCGTCCTGGCCGTGGAACTGTGGACCAGCTCTATACCCTTGCAAGGGTGATGGAGGGGGCATGGGAGTTTGCCCAACCAATCCACATGTGCTTTGTGGATTTGGAGAAGGCTTATGACCGTGTCCCCAGGGGCACCCTGTGGGGGACGCTCCAGGAGTATGGGGTGGGTGGCTTTCTGTTAAGGGCCATTCAGTCCCTTTACCAGAGGAGCGTGAGTTTGGTCCGCATAGCCGGTAGTAAGTCGGACCTGTTCCCAGTGAGGGTTGGACTCCGCCAGGGCTGCCCTTTGTCACCGGTTCTGTTCATCACTTTTATGGACAGAATTTCTAGACGCAGCCGTGGTGTGGAGTGTGTCGAGTTTGGTGGCAGGAGAATCTCGTCTCTGCTTTTTGTGGATGATGTGGTCCTCCTAGCTTCATCCAGCTCTGACCTTCAGCTCTTGCTGGGTAGGTTCGCGGCCGAATGTGAAGCGGCTGGGATGAGGATCAGCACCTCCAAATCTGAGACCACGGTTCTCGACCGGAAAAGGGTGGCTTGCCACCTCCGGGTCGGGGGAGAGGTCCTACCTCAAGTGGAGGAGTTTAAGTATCTCGGGGTCTTGTTCACGAGTGAGGGTAGGAGGGATCGGGAGATCGACAGGCGGATTGGTTCGGCGTCTGCAGTGATGCGGACGCTGAGCCGATCTGTCGTGGGGAAGAGGGAGCTGAGCCAGAAAGCCAGGCTCTCGATTTACCGGTCGATCTGCGTCCCAATCCTCACCTATGGTCATGAGCTTTGGGTAATGACCGAAAGAACGAGATCGCGGATACAAGCGGCCGAAATGAGTTTCCTCCGTAGGGTGGCCGGGCTCAGCCTTAGAGATAGGGTGAGGAGCTCGGACATTCGGGAGGGACTCGGAGTAGAACCGCTGCTCCTCTGGATCGAAAGGAGCCAGTTGAGGTGGTTTGGGCATCTGGTCAGGATGCCTCCTGGACGCCTCCCCGGGGAGGTGTTTCGGGCATGTCCTGCCGGCAGAAGGCCCCCGGGTCGACCCAGGACACGTTGGAGAGGTTACATCTCCAATCTGGTCCGGAAACGCCTTGGGGTCCTGCCGGAGGAGCTGGTGGACAAGGCCGGGGAGAGGACGGCCTGGAGCTCCCTAGTTGGGATGCTGCCCCCGCGACCCGGACCCGGATAAGCGGAGGAAGACGACGACGACGACGACAGAATGTTTCATCTATCTTGTTATTTCCATTTTGTATTTTGTAATTTGTATTTTGTAATTTGAATTTCTTTTATTGTTGATTTATTCAGTATAATTACTTACAACTGTACCATGTTCAGCGCTTTGGGCTTCCTGACAGGGTTGCGGAAGGCGCTTTATAAATAAAGCTTTGATTGATTGATTGATTGATCTTTCACCAAATACAATATTTACTAAGACATCACAATATAACTATAGACACATTACTTGTGTGTGTGTGTGTGTGTGTGTGTGTGTGTGTGTGTGTGTGTGTGTGTGTGTGTGTGTGTGTGTGTGTGTGTGTGTGTGTGTGTGTGTGTGTGTGTGTCTGCCTGCCTGCTCTGTCTTCTCGATCCCCAGTGAGTCGTGGAGGATGGCTGCTTATACTGAGCCAGGATTCTCTGGAGGTTTCTTCCTGTTAAAAGGGAGTTTTCCTCTCCATTGTCGCTGCATGCTTGCTTAGTATGAGGATTGCTGTATAGTCACTGACACTAGTCAGTGACTTGATGCAATTTGCTGGGTTCCTTATATAGGAAACATTATTTCTGATTGGCTTAATGAACTGTGAATTGGAATGTTTATTATGTGAAGTGCATTGAGATGACTCTTGTCGTGATTTGGCGCTATATAAATAAACTTGAATTGAATTGAATTGAATTGTTGTCGTCGCGTTTAAACTTTTGATATTTTACGATGAAAAGAACACCTAAGCCATCGGCATCAGCATTCCGAAAGCAAAGGAAGGTGGAAGAAAAAAAAAAAAAACGGGTCCAAAGCAGAGGTATGTAGACTTTATAAATTTGGCAAAGGAACTTTTTGCATTACAATTTTAGCTAACTGCCTCTCCTGCCACGCACGGTCCACGGACGGACCCTCACTAGCTGTTTACATACACAATACAGTATCTCATAACTTTAACCAATTAATTTTTCTTTTGAATCGTCGTGTCCAGATGCAGTGAGACATATCTGCAGCCACGACAGGCACCTGTTGACACCATGGGGGCCGGGACTGTCTTCTACACCTGTTGAGTCTCACTAAGATGATGAAGAATGTAAGATATTTTTTTACTGGTTTTTGGAGTATTATTGCAGCCTTTTTATGAACTTCGATTCAAGTTTTAAGTATACATACAATACGAATTTAATATTTTCATATCAGAAGAATGTTAGGTGTGTGTGTAGCAAAATTTCAACTTTGTCAGACGCATCGGGCGGGCGGCACCGCCGTGGCCATGGCGGGGACTCCCCCGCTGACCGGCGGCAGCGGGGAATCCCCCGCTGCCGCCGGTTCTGCGTCGGTGTTTCCTTGTTTAATAAATGAAATCCTCAGAGTGCCTCAGATCACCGGTTCTTCTTCCTCATATTCTACAATTTATTTGATGCTGAAGAGCACCTGAGAGTGAGACATGCGTTTTTTCAAATATTCCCCATGGATGCTCTCACTTCCACCTGTTTTTGATAATTTTATTCATGTTTTCATGGAACAGATTAAAAAAGATCAATAAAATAAAAAGTCCAGTAACATTAAAAATAATGAAAAGCATCACTGCACATGGCTGAGGAAAATTGAATGTGAAAGTGGCACTGTTCTTAATTCATGCATCAGAGAGTTAAGTTGCTTTGTGTGTGTGTGTGTGTGTGTGTGTGTGTGTGTGTGTGTGTGTGTGTGTGTGTGTGTGTGTGTGTGTGTGTGTGTGTGTGTGTGTGTGTGTGTGTGTTTATTTTCTCACAGAAGAAGAACCCAACACCAGCAGACTCAGTGCTCCAATCCAACAGCCTGAAGAGACACCATCATCAGCTTCAACAGATGTCTGTGAACATGTATGAGCTGCTGGCCCCATGGATCCTGCTGACTGGCCACAGCAGTTGAACAGAATGGAAAGTAGAACTTTTTTTATGACAACGCTGATATTTGAGTTTTGCTTTTGATTGCACAGTTTAATGCTGCTGTTGATCCCCCCCCCCCTCCCCCCTCCCCAATGACATTTGCACGACATTTTGAGTTGTTGGTTTTTGTAATATTCTCAGGTTACTTATCTTTCAAGCTTACATTTATTCTTCAGGCTGTTGACTTTAAAGAGTTGCTGTGTGAATATTTAAAATAAAAAATTTGTAACTAAGGAATAACTGTGGAGTTGCTTTTTCCAATGTGTGGTGGGTGGGTGGACTTGGGTTTGGGTGAGAGGCGGGGGGGGGGGGGCGCAAATGGGCAGTCTCGCCTTGGGCACCAAATTACCTAGAGCCGGCCCTGGAATGAGGGAAAGACAGAGCTCATTGTTTTTTTACCCCAACAGCAGGAATGTGGATCGTTATGTTGATCTTGGCCATCTTTCTCCCTACTCAAAACCAAGTGTTACCAGTTTGGGGGTGAAACTTGATGCTGGACTTAAATTTGATGCTCACATCAATTCTGTGATCCGGTCCAGTTTCTTTCACCTGAGACGCCTTGCAAAAATCAAACATATGCTGTCGAGAGCCCACCTGGAGCGGGTACTGCACGCCTTTGTTATTTCTAGGCTTGACTACTGCAACTCTCTCTATGCAGGGTTGTGTCAGTCATCACTGCATCACCTACAGGTTGTGCAGAACAGCACAGCCAGGTTCCTGACTGGGACCAGGAAACGGGACCACATCAGTCCGGTTCTGGCCTCCCTGCACTGGCTTCCGGTTTGCTATCGCTCACAATTCAAAATCCTCGTCTTTGTTTATCATTTCTTCCAGGGTGGTGGTCCCCCCTATCTAGCCACACTCCTGAACAGACATTCCCCATCACGTGCTCTGTGCTCCTCTGACCAAGGCCTGCTCGCTATCCCTCGGTCTAGGTGTCGTACTCGCGGGGACCGGGCTTTCTCAGTCCTAGCACCGTCACTCTGGAACCAGTTGCCACCCTCAGTTAGGCTGTCCCCATCTCTGCCAGTCTTTAAGAGTCGCCTAAAAACCCACCTCCTCTGCTTGGAGTTTCCAGAACATGTTTGATTTTGGCCCTCTTTTATGTTGAATTTATTTCACAGTTTTCATTGGTTCACTCTATCCATTGTTTTACAAATTTGTCCTGTACCAGAATGTTTAACCTATTTTGTAATTTGAATTGCTTTTATTTTTGATTTATTCAATATATTTACCTTCAACTGAACCATGTTCAGCGCTTTGGGCTTCCTGACAGGGTTGCGGAAGGCGCTTTATAAATAAATTGATTGATTGATTGATTGATTGATTGATTGATTGATTGATTGATTACTCCGACTCACACTCCAGCACAGTAGGTGGCGGAAATGCACCTAGCAGTTAGTTGCCACCTGCCAAAAAACTCGAAGAAGAAGAAGAAGAAGAAGAAGAAGAAGACCCTTTTTCTGAAGCACATCATCAACAAGCGGTATGAAAAGCTAGAAGCTTGCTTTGCAGAGCAGGAAACAAAACACTGTTAGATCTGTGCGCTTGGATAAATAAATGTGTGCAGCAGAGTGAAGGCTCCTCAGTAAAGCTGCACAGTGGAGTGTCGGGGAGGAAATCCACATATTTCACTCTCAGTTCCAATTCCCCAACTTGGAGACCACAAAGGGAGGGCTTCTTGTTTTTTGTTTTTTTAATAGCGGGTGGCATCTAGCATCAGGTGCATTTTCGTCATCTACTGTGAAGGAGTGTGAGTCCAAGTGGGACAGTCACTGTATAAAATTATACTCATCTATACATTATTATATATTATAAATATACTATATTCTCCAAATTAGTCCACTTTTCTCAGGAAGTCAAACAAAAACTCAGAAATACATTTTACCCCACACCTTTATATTCGATTCGCCACATGCTTTCACCTTTAATTTGTCTTCTAATACTTCCCTATGTTCTGCAAAAACACACAAGCGTCTTCCTGTCCTGTCCACAGTCACATAGACCTGTTGTTAGTAGGGAAACAACTGTGAAATTCTGCCACACTATACAGTTCTTCTAACCTTGCAGTTAGCTTAGTTTCTTGTTTTGCATAACAATCAGCCATCTCATTTCCCTCTACCCTTCTGTGAGCTGGAACCCTCATGAATCTCATTTCTGAACCAACCTTGCTTAATCTAAATAAGCATTCGTGCATCTCAAACTTAATATCGGGTCTACCATCTGTCAACTGAAGGGACATTAGTGCTTAAAGAGAGTCTGAACATATTATACCCTTTTTTTATCCTATTTTGTTCCATCCATTGCATTCCATCCACGATCCCTGAATTTAGATAAAACTAAAGGAATGTTCTGTGGAAATTATAAAGGGAATTTAAACCTAGGAATAAATATAGAGGGTATTACAATAGAGGTAGTGTTGAAAATGTAATGCTTAGGAATATTTATTGGCAGTAAACTAAGCTGGAAACCACATATCCGACACATACAGATTAAGATTTCAAAAAGTGCTTCAATCACCAGTAGAACAAAATACATTTTACAATACAATGTGCTGTATATATTGCATTGCTCATTGGTATTGCCTTACCCAACGTACTGTATAGAGGTGTGGGGCAATAACTATAAAAGTTCATTAAATTCACTCTTCATTCTCCAAAAACCGACAGTAAGAATTATTCAAAAGGAAAGATTTAATGATCACACAAATAGGCGCGCAGATAGGGTGGGGGACGGGGACGGGGGGGGGGGGGGGGGGGAGACGGGTCTGTCCCCCCCCAGATTCAGATCGACCCCGATCCATCCCCCGCACTAAGGCCAAAAAGAAAACAATATCGGAGGTTAAGCGATTGAAGATCCTGTTTCCAATGACATTGAATGCAGCATGACGTAAACAAACACCAACTCCAGAGGCGCAAAAGTGGATGCTGCTAGGATGCTGGACGAAGCGATAAAGGCAAGCAACGATTATTGCATATTTAAAAAAGACCAACAGTAGGCGGGACCGATCTGTCTGTTTATGCATGCTGTTTATAGTTTCAGAACATTGTTGTCAGAGTTGGGACTTACTCGTTAAAAGCGCCAAGCCTCATTGCTGACATTAACAAGTCTCATCTACAAATATGATCCCTCATGAAGGATCCCAGTTGGGCAGAGGAGGAGATGCGTGCAGCATGAAGAGCGCAAATGTTAGATAAAACGTATAATTGCCGGCAGGTCTGGTCTTTGTTGACTGATCACTTTGTCTGGTAATGACTGACTCTGATTATGAAGCAGAATATTGACTCTGATGAAGAAATTCACTCATCCAGCCGGAAAGCTTGACGCTGCTGCAGCATCAGACAGCTGGTGCTGCACGAGAGGTGTGTGGAGCTTACAAACTCCAAACGTTGGGTTTGATGTTTGATTAACCTTCTTTGGGACATGATGGATGTAGAAATGATGATAAAAACACCGCTAACGTGATAGACGTAGCGACAATGTAAAAAAAAGCCATAGAAAAGACACAGATGCCAATGCATTACATATGGAAGTCAAAGTGTGCCACATAATCACAAAAATAAATAGTAAAAGTAAAATATAACATTTAAAAAGAGCTTTATGTATGTACAGTATATCTAAATTAAAACTTTCCAAACATAATGAAAAATTCTAGATAATGTAAAAATATGAAGGAACATCTGTAGGTCAGGCTGAAATGTTTGGGAACTACTGCTCTAAGTGATAACTGAATATCGTTTTAAAAATATATTTTATGTGCAGTTTTTTAGGGCTTTTATGTTTTCTGTAAAGATTGGTATGCTGAAACTCATTTAATGTTTTGCATAAAGCATGAGGTTTTGGTTAGTAATTGATTGGGAGAATAACAAATGACTGACTTGGATAGTGTTGATCAGGCAGAGCTTTGTTGCCAGCGTTCCATTGCACAATGGCTTCAAACACGTATATAAAAGTGTTAGTTTTTTTCGTAAACCATTGGATGAAATTACACAAACCGACTAAGCTCTAGTTAACGTTCTTGCAATAGTGTGTGTATGTGTACGTGCGTGTGTGTGTGTGTATGTTTTTGGGGGAGGGTACATTGGAACTTTGTCTCCCCCAGTTTGAAAATTCTATCTGCACCCCTGCACACAAATAACTTATTTCTGCATTCTAAACTTTTATCATTCTTTGATTTGGTGGACTTTTACACTGCACAGTTATTATACAAAGCCAGTAAAGGTACACTTCCTATAAATATTCAGAAGCTCTTTTCACAGAGAGAAGGGAGCTACACTTTGGGGTGGGGGTGGGGGTGGGGGGGGGGCAACCATCAAGGTCCAAGGTTGTCTTTATTAATCCCCAAGGGGGAAGTTGAATTGCCTTGGACAAGTAAAAAACAACAACAACATGCACATACACACAACAAAACATTCACTGGACACTGCTATAAGCCACAACCATGATAAAAATATCAAATATACAATCATACAAAATGCTTGTTGTAAAAACGCACTGCAGCGGGAATAAAAGAGTTCCTAAAATGTTCAGTGGAACAACGGGGCATTAACATTCGCCCACTAAAAGAATTCCAGAGAGCCTTAAAAATCTGGTGAAGGGGGTGATCCTCCAGAGACATAACTGTCTTAAGTTTACTCTTCATCCTTTTGTCGATGATCATGTCAAATGAGTCCAAGCTTTGCCCAACCACTGAGCCAGATTTCTTGATCATTTCGTTGACCCTGTTTTTGTCCTCAGCAGTGAGGCTCCTGCCCCAACACAACACAGCATAAGACAACACACTGGCCATAATCCCCTGATAAAACACATTCAAGAGCCTCCTACTTATATCAAAGGATCTTAGCTTCCTAAGAAAAAACAATCTGGACCGGGCCTTTTTAACAACAGCATGACTGTTCCTTTTCCAGTTTAACTTATCGTCGAGGTACACCCCTAGATATTTATATGTCTCCACAGTTTCAACAGGTTGGCCTTTGATGACCATTGGAGAGAATGTTTGTTTTTTCTTTCTAAAATCAATAACTAGCTCTTGTGTTTTGCCAACATTAAGTTGTAGAAAATTGGCATCACACCATCTAACAAAGGAGTTAACTTCCTCCCTGTAAGCCGGGTCGTCACCCCGGGAGATCAGGCCCAGTAGGGCAGTGTCATCAGAGAACTTCTGTAAGTGACAAGATGGTAAACTGTGCATAGTCAGCTGCATACAGTGTAAATAAAAAGGAGATAAAACTGTCCCTTGTGGTGCACCAGAGTTTGTAAAAATCAAGTCCGAGCACTTACCCCCAACCCTCACAAACTGAGGCCTGTTTAAGAGATAGTCTAAAATCCAGGCAGTGGTGGATTTGTGCAGCTTAAAATCCAATAACTTCTTTTCTAAAATATGGGTCTGAATGGTATTAAAAGCACTAGAAAAATCAAAGAACATAAGTGGTGGTATTAAATGGTGGTATGGTAAGCAGGATGTTCTTCAGTATGACCAGTATGTTGATGATATTCTCACATCACACAATAGCAGGCACGTGCGGGGGGGGGGGGGGGGGGGGGGGGGCTTGAGACCCTGCCCCTTTTGTCCCATGTGCCCAAAGTGCCCTTTTTGAGGTTTAATGATTTTTTTATATTTATTAATTTTTTTTTTGAATTTTCTGTTTGTGCCCCCTCAACAATAACAAAACTAATAATTAATAAAATTTCTGTTTAATAAAGTTATATAGCTGGCGTGAGTCACGTGACCATACCTACCGTCTCTTCCTCACGCCTGAGCGCACAGCCGGTTACAACAAGCTGCAAGCACCCACGTTTTCTTCATGGCCGAGCGAGCGGTGCAGAGCTTTTAGGACATACATATTGATTGGGAGAAACGGACTAACACCGGTAAGTAGGATGCACACTACTATACACAGTTATTTGATTATTTTGTACAGTATTAAGTTGTTTTGTGGCACTAGGTGTGTGATATATTACTAGCTGGGTGTGTGTCTGTGGCTGGGTACCGATTCTGAACCTCAGTAGCTTTAGGATTAACCAAAAACATTCTGTACATAAGTACTTGTACGAAAATATTTTTTCAATCTTAAATATTGGGAATTTGCCAATAAAATGTTGTTGTTGTTAACTAGGTACCGCAAAGTTGCATTCCTATCGCTGCTGCGTGTCACGTGACTGGTGTCTAACACAGCCCTGCTTCTTGTTTACAAAATCACTTCCTGGTTCGCAGACTGATCAAATTTGAACAAATTTAAAATTTAGCTACCTTTTGTGAAAGGAAATAAGAAAAATACTAAATGTAACATCCGTCACAAGTTTTGTGTTACAAAATATTCAGTCCTTGTCTGTAAATTCTGTCCAGCGTTTTAGGGAACATAGTTTTGTTTTAGATTTTAAGGTTTCACAGCCCTTCTGGTGGGTTTTATAGTTCACTAATACTATGCATATTCTCAAAATGTTGGAGTTTATATTTGCTCTCATTTTGAATGCATTGTATTAAAAACATTATGTTTTAAAGATGTGCATTAAAAAATACTGTTTTCACAGCAAAATTATTTTATCTGTACAGTTCTCTGTTTTGCACAAAGTAGATAGTAAAACTGAATAAAAGCATAAACATTGTTTTATTCTTTATTTGTATTATAATTACTAAAGCACTATGATTAAAATATTATGGAAATATTCTGGATCAGCATCATGAAGCAAATTTGTGGCCAAATTATATACAGTTAGTTTTCTGGAAAAGGAATGAAATGTCCCAGTATGTGTATGCATGAGTTTTATATGCATGAAAATATATTTGTAAATTAATTATGATATATCATTGTACAGACATGCCTCGTAAGGAGAGGAGGCGGAAGCAGCGACAGAAAGAGCTATGTGAGGCAGCTAAAGGCAGTGGGTCCCTCACCAGCTGGATAAAAAAAGACTACAGGTAAGTTGCATCACAGCAACAAGTGCAGAAACAATAATATACACAACTGCAATGTTTTGATGCCAGAAAATGTTTTTTGTTAGCTACTTGATCATGGATTAGGTGCAAGACCTGTTAAATGTGAATAACTACATAATTCATTCATACAATAGCTAATTTTGCCTTGTTCTCAGATGGTCAGCAAGTGGAGAGTGATAGATCACATGAGGAGACTGAAGACACACACACACACACACACACACACACACACACACACACACACACAACTCTTTCTATTTATATTTCTGTCACATTCTTATCTCTGACATAAACGCCTCTATTATCCACTAATGTTTAGATTTCCATTTATTTACCACAGGTTTTGTCTCAGATATTTCTGTCTTACAGTTCTAAGAGTTTTCACCAATTTTTGCCATTTTTTTAGTATCTTACATTAATTTTGTAATTGACTAACATTTCTCCTCTGTTCGTTTTACTACCTACAGTCTGAGATCAACACAGCCTTGCCCTCCAGCATCATCAGCAACAGCAAGAGGAGCAACCCTGCAACAGCTACAGTGGGGCAACAAAGTATTTAGTTAGCCACCGATTGTGCAAGTTCTCCCACTTAAAATGATGACAGAGGTCAGTAATTTACATCATAGGTCACTTCAACTGTGAGAGACAGAATGTGAAAAAAAAATCCATGAATTCACATGGCAGGATTTTTAAAGAATTTATTTGTAAATCAGGGTGGAAAATAAGTATTTGGTCACTTCAAACAAGGACAATCTCTGGCTCTCACAGACCTGTAACATCTTCTTTAAGAAGCTTTTCTGTCCTCCACTCGTTACCTGTATTAATGGCACCTGTTTGAACACATTATCTGTATAAAAGACACCTGTCCACAGCCTCAAACAGTCAGACTCCAAACTCCACTATGGCCAAGACCAAAGAGCTTTCGAAGGACACCAGGAAAAGAATTGTAGACCTGCACCAGACTGGGAAGAGTGAATCTACAATAGGCAAGCAGCTTGGTGTGAAAAAATCAACTGTGGGAGCAATTATCAGAAAATGGAAGACATACAAGACCACTGATAATCTCCCTTGATCTGGGGCTCCACGCAAGATCTCATCCCATGGGGTCAAAATGATCATGAGAACGGTGAGCAAGAATCCCAGAACCACACGGGGGGACCTGGTGAATGACCTGCAGAGAGCTGGGACCACAGTAACAAAGGTCACCATCAGTAACACACTACAACGGCAGGGAACCAAATCCTGCAGTGCCAGACGTGTTCCGCTGCTGAAGCCAGTGCATGTCCAGGCCCGTCTGAAGTTTGCCAGAGAGCACATGGATGATCCAACAGATGATTGGGAGAATGTCATGTGGTCAGATGAAACCAAAGTAGAACTTCTTGGCATAGGCGTCATTTTAACCGGGGACGCCGGGGACATGTCCCCGGCAAAATTCGTGATTGGCAGCTGTGTCCCCCCCACTTTCAAAAAAGCCTGCTGATGAGGATTTTTGTTTTACCAGCTCAGATCTTATACCAGGGGTCGGTAACCTGTTCCCATCAAAGAGCCATTATTACCCATTTCCCACGGTAAAGAAAACACCGCAGCAGCCGCAGCGTTGCGGGCGGGGCCTACCCTCGAGAGCTGCTCACAACAGGTGACAGCAGCCGGGGGCATCGCACCCGTGGGGGACAACACCCACACTTTTCCAGCTGTTTTGCTCACCTCCACACCAGTCTGGTTTATTTACGTCGCACTCACTCTGTTTGCCTCATCTCCTTCTTCACCTCCCAGCCGATGTCGGGTTTCCAGGAGAGCAGGAGAGGGAGGGACGGAAGAGCTCGACTGAATTCACAATTTTACATCTTGACATTAGCTGTACAAAGTCTGAGTTTGATAAAGTGAAGAACAACCATTTGCAGAGGTTTATAACTGGCGGCGCCAGGTTTTCATTTTTGGGTGGGCCACGGTAATTTTGGACAGACCTTAATAAGCAGTGACTTAAGTGAAGCAGGCAGGTCGCGCTAGAAAATTTAGTTTAAAAAGACATCATAAATGTTTTCCCCGTCATTTTTATTTCTAAAATATGAAGTAAAAACTCCCAATTTAATTTTCATTCATTTGTCATTAATATGTAGTCTACACCCGTGCGTTAAGTGGACCAACTTCCAGTAAACGCAAAGCATCCAGCCCATCTCTCCAAATGCGTAAAATGTGCATCAGCCGCTAGTTAGGCGTGCCGCGCGCACCGTCAGCTGATCAGCCCAGACAAAAGCAGAGCAAATAGAGAAAGAATAGAGGATAATTCTGTCTGGATGTGGATGGAGATTACATTTTACAGCAGCCTGATCATCATTTAAATACGTAAACCATCACCTGTCTTCTAGTCCACGCTATCAGCATTATTTTAATTGGGGTGTGTGTGTGTGTGTGTGTGTGTGTGTGTGTGTGTGTGTGTGTGTGTGTGTGTGTGTGTGTGTGTGTGTGTGTGTGTGTGTGTGTGTGTGTGTGTGTGTGTGTTTTCCACTTCAAACACTGGTCTAACCAACCAGACCAGCGTGTCCAGTAACACATTAATGATTAACCCCAGAGCCACGCGCACTGCACTGTACTGACTGTAAATGAGGGGGAAACTATTTAATCGGATCCTTTACTTTTCAACATGGTTTAATGTAAAGTTTCATTCAGTACAAACTTTAGTTACACCCATCTAACGAGACAGAGCCTGGATGTGTATTCTGAACAGTTTAAACATGTTTGAAACGGAGACATGCGTGACGCGTCTAAAATTCGCACCTGCTCCGCTATTACGGAAATTAAACTAACAAGATGAATAACATGAACTTATTTTAGGCACAGACAACATCCCCCACACTTTTGAAAAGCTTGCAACGCGCCTGGTCACTCGTGTACGTCTTAATTATCTTTCATTAGACGATAATCAATAAAACGATTTATATAAAATGGATCCAGAAGTTGTAGCCCGTCTCTGCCTTCAATTTTTGGTATTTTTCACCCTGTTGATGGTTTTACTGAGCAGGTGCCACTTTTGTCCTACGTTTCTTTTTAAAACATGTTTAGACTGTTCAGAATACAAATCCAGGCTCTGTCACGTTTGATTGTTGGCATTAAACTTTGTAGGTGGGGAAGGTCGGAAAGCAGCTCAGAAGCGCCGATATGATTACGCACAAGCGTGACGCGTCAACCCGGTCTCACAGTAAGACCGGGTTGGAACTGTTCAGGTTTACGCAGACAATCTTTACATTTAGAATTGGCTTACAGATGTAAAATTAATGCAGTAAAATATAAAGCTTTTTATTTAAATATCCATTCATTATTTCACAAGCACAGAGAGCCGCATGCGGTTCCAGAGCCGCCGACCCCTGTGCTAGCCTACTTTATTGTCCCCAGCAATTTTTAAACCCCACTCAAGTGTATGGTTATTGTCCCCAGCAATTCTGAAAACAAACTGACGCCCTTGCTTCTTGGTATAAACTCAACTCATCGTGTTTGGAGGAAGAAGAATACTGAGTTGCATCCCAATAACACCATACCTACTGTGAAGCATGGGGGTGGGAACATCATGCTTTGGGGCTGTTTTTCTGCTAAGAGGACAGGACGACTGATCCGTGTTAAGGACAGAATGAATGGGGCCATGTATCATGAGATTCTGAACCAAAACCTCCTTCCATCAGTGAGAGCTTTGAAGATGAAACGTGGCTGGGTCTTCCAACATGACAATGATCCCAAACACACCACCCGGGAAACAAAGGAGTGGCTCCGTAAGAAGCATTTGAAAGTCCTGGAGTGGCCTAGCCAGTCTCCAGACCTCAACCCCATAGAAAATCTGTGGAGGGAGTTGAAAGTCTGTGTTGCTCAGCGACAGCCCCAAAACATCACTGCTCTCGAGAAGATCTGCATGGAGGAATGGGCCAAAATACCAGCTACTGTGTGTGCAAACCTGGTAAAGACCTATAGTAATAGTTTGACCTCTGTTATTGCCAACAAAGGTTATGTTACAAAGTATTGAGTTGAATTTTTGTTATTGACCAAATACTTATTTTCCACCCTGATTTACAAATAAATTCTTTAAAAATCCTGCCATGTGAATTCATGGATTTTTTTTTCACATTCTGTCTCTCACAGTTGAAGTGTACCTATGATGTAAATTACTGACCTCTGTCATCATTTTAAGTGGGAGAACTTGCACGATTGGTGGCTGACTAAATACTTTTTTGCCCCACTGTACATTGTACCCCATCATCAGGTAAAATAGGACAGCAATAGATCAGGAAGTGGAGCAGGTTGTCCAGTAATCGGAAGGTTGCAGGTTTGATCCTGACTTTAATCAGACATTGATGCTGTTGTGTCCTTGGGCAAGACACTTAACCTGCTTTGCCTGCTGGTGGTGGTCGGAGGGACTGGTGGCGCCTGTGCTCAGCAGCTTCACCTCTGTCAGTGTGCTCCAGAGCAGCTATGGCTACATCATAGCTCATCACCATCAGTGTGTTAATGTGTGTGTGTGTGTGAATGACTGATTGTGTTGTAATGTGCCTTGGGGGGTTGTAGAACCCTAAGAAGGCATTATACAAATACAGACCATTTACCAAAACAAGTTATTTTTGCTTTACATTGTCCTTATGTGGTAAGGGTGTATATAATGATTTGCTTCCATTTTGAATTTCTAATAAATATGATTTGTTATTCAGCCGGGTATACTGTGGTTATGTCATGGTGTTTGAAAATATTATTCTGTGTACCCCTTTTTAAATTTGAGCACCCGCCCCTTCAAAGGTCTCTGCACAGCCCTGCACAATAGCCTTGAACAACTTAAAGTTATCACAGCAAATGTGAAACTTATATTAAAGGCAGGAGGATTTGAAATTAAACCCTGGCTTTTTTCAGGGCAAAGTGGGAGGACAGACTGTAAAGGAAATAAAGAGGAATCTGAGACACAGACTCTCATTCTCCCAAACCAGATGTTGTCATGGTTATGCTTTCTCTCTGTTGCTGTTGCTCTTCTCTTTCATTGTTTGCAGGTGAGCTGGTTGGGGAGCCACAGCAGCTAATTACCGTCAGCCTGGCCAGAGAATTTAAGGAGTGGCGCTGCCACACCTCATCTCCGGATACATATATACATACATACATACATACATACATACATACATATTATATGTGTGTATATATATATATATATATATATATATACACGCGCGCGCACACGCACACACACGGCGATGAGGTGTGGCAGCGCTGCTCCTTAAATCCTCTATATTTTTATTTTTTTTTTCTCCCCATGTTTGATTTTGTTTAATGAGCGCTGTTCCAGACCGCACTCCACACTAGTGATGGTGATGTGAAGCTTTTTGAACCAACAAAGCTTCACAATCCAATTGTATTGAAAAAAGGTTCAAGGGTCGATGCTTCAAAACTCTATGAGGACATCTGCTGGTAAATGTTTGTATTTCATTGTATTGTCAGCCAATTCTACTGAAAATGAATGGTGTATTGAACTCTATGGACAAATAAAGCATTAAAAAGCGTCCTCGGGATCATATAATAAAAGTATCTTGAATTTGAACATTACATTAAATATAATAAAATTGCTTTTCTTGGTGTGAATAGTTGAAATGAAATGATGTTTATTTGGGACAGTGCATGTTAATGGACATACATGTAGGGACAACATGAATGTAAACAGGCCCGATTGTAGCCTAGGGCTGATTTCCATCTGTAGTCCTGAGGACTTCGTGTAGGTGAGTTTGGTGAGGGGGGTTGTGAACAGGTGGTTGTGCATGGTGACAATATGGGGATCAAATGTCATTTTTATTCAAAAACAGAATTTGTTCAACAGTTCCAGGGCTGAGTCTATTTCTTTTTTTGCTGACAACCTCCCCAGCTTTAGAAAAAACCCTTTCACAGGGAACAGAGGACGCTGGGATGCACAAAACCTCCTTGGCAAGTACATATAAACTAGGGTACACATGTTTCTGTTTTGCCCAATATTTAAGAGGGTCCTCCCCTCTTGGAATGTTTGGTTCCACAAGATATCGCTGAACCTCGACTGTGGCATTTGCTGTGGCACTGGACACCTTCCTTTTCTCTGAGACCTGGCTGTCCAGCAAATCCCACAGGCCAGCCACTGAAATGATCAGAAACAAAGTGTCAGAAAAGGGCACCATATGCATGAGAACTTTAAGCTGTTACCTGAGGATTCTGCCAATGAGGAAGCTGCAGGCTGTGGTGGGTCAAGGGTTGTGCTACTGTTTCGCAGCAGAGTGGCACATTTGGCGGTCAGTCTTCTTACCGCAGTCTCTGAATTTGTAGCATTACAGAACCCCATCACCTTGAATCTGGGGTCCAGGAGAGTGGCGAGAGAATGTTGACTGGCTGTCTCATAGTGGCTTAGCTTTTCGTTCATGAGCTGCACAATGTTACTACACAGTTTGCTGGCCACAACACCCCTGACCTGCCTCTGTTTTGAGGTGATGCTGTGCCTCAGCATACAAATTAAGGGTATAACTTTTGACCCTGACACAGATTTCTCTGCCGACAGCTCCACAGTTGCTTCTTTTAAGGGTGACAATACCTCAAGGCATTCAGAGATGGTGTCATATTCTGCAGAGGTCAGGGGAGCCACATCAGTATGTAAGGACGCCAGAGCTGCACTTACTGGTTCACGCTGCTCATACAGCCTGGACAACATATCAAAAGTGCTGTTCCATCTTGTGTCCACCTCCTGAATCAATTTATGGACAGGGGCCACTGCCTCCATCTGCCTCTGTAGGAAAAGCAGCCTCTCTCTGGCCAAAGTACTGGTCCTGAAGTAGGCAGCAACCTTTCTGGCCTTGCCCCTCATGTCCTCAAGACCAGGGGTCAAATCAAGGGCCTTCCTTACTACCAGATTCAGGGCATGTGCAATGCAGTGACTGTGCCTTGCATCCAAATTATTTGCACATGCCAGCATGTTTGCGGCACCATCAGTCACAAGGCACATGAGTTTGGACTGTATGTTCCATTCCTCCATCAAAGTAGCCAAAACTTTAGCGATGTTAGCTGCTGTATGCTTCTCAGGAAAATTCCGAACAGTCAGTAACATAGAAGTTAACTCATCGCTTTCATTAATCAAATGGCAGGTTATGGCAAGGTAGGCATCCATGTGAATAGATGTCCACATGTCAGATGTCAGACTAACTGCAGGGGCTTTCTGAATGATTTCCTTGGCCTTCTCTTTCTCCCTCTTATATCTGGCATCAACCATGCTCTTCAGTGCCTGCCGTGATGGAAGGACATATGTGGGATCCAAAAGGCTTACAAAGACTCTGAACCCTTCGTCATCCACAATGCTAAAAGGCTGCAAATCTTTAACAAACATATTGACCAGGGCCTCATCAATGTTGTCCTTTCTGCTGTCTACAATAAAACAAAACAAGTTATTTAAACAGATAATGTGACATTAAAACACATACATACTGACATTTACCCTGACTGCTGGCTGCAGCTCGAGCAGAAGTGTCATGCTTGGCACGAAAGTGCCTCAACATTGATGAGGTGTTGTTATTGTAAGCCAGTTGTTGGTTGCAAATAACACACTGCACCTGCAACACATAACAAATATTATTGAAAGAATACATTTTTATGGGATACGTGATGAAATATATCTAATTTACACATATTCACATTCTCTACATATTCAAATATTTTACTTTTCACATTTCTATTGGATTATTAGGCAGGAATAATTAGCTCAATTTATGTATCTTTTTTTTAGAAATAGAGTAACAAAATGAAGATTAGAAAATTCACATAAGGATGGTAAATACTAAATTCCATTACACGAACAACCAAACTGAAAAGCTCATCAACTATTATATTAATTACCAATAAAAGAGGAAAAAATCATACCAAACTAGATTTTAATTTAATTAAAGGAAAATGACAGACGGTCTAAAAGATACAGCCCTACAATATGCACCAAGTATTACTACTATAAAGGTAATTTACTAGACTAGATCAAATACATTTTCAAACCTTATTTGGAGAGATTAAATTGAAATGTTCCCACATCTCAGAACGCCCTCTTTTTGCTACAGGATCTATTTTTGCGACTCCGTGTTTAATCACTGAATACTGAATCCTGAACCGTCAATCTCAGGTGATACACACCTGCGCCTCTCGGTTTGCGTTGCTTTAAATGTTTGACACGACGTGTGAAGCAGTCCCGTGGGTGGAAGGGTGAATCGAAGCTTCGTCGCTCATTGGTCACGTGACTTTCAGTAAACAAATCAAGCTCCGACACAGTGCTTTGCTCTGCGGTGGTTCGTTTTGGTGATACAAGCTTCGAATCCTGCGTGTCACAGGTAACATCACTACTCCACACTAGTTGGTGGCGGTAATGCACCATTCGTTGTTTGCCAACCGCCAATGAAACACCAGAAGAAGAAGAACACCTCATCGCTGGTTGATACTCTACTGTTGGGTACATTTAGCCATGTCCTGACCTGTGCCGTAGGTCTGAAATACGTTTTACCTGTACTAATCCTGCTCTGCTATCTTGTCTGTACCAGCCCTGGATTTTCTCCACCTGCCTGAGGTGTGCCTTATCCCAGCATCGTTCAGCTCCTCTGGCCTCCCGCTCTCCACTGCTCACCTGCCTTCCTGGATCCAACATCTCCTCCAGCAACCATCTCCACCCTGCATCAACCTGACTTGCCTCTCCCTCCACTCAGTAAGCCCATTCCTCTCATTGTTATACATTTCTTGGTTCTCATTTTCTAGTCACTCACACCGCTGTTCTTCTTTTAGAGTCGCAGTCGCATTGTTTCCTGTCCCGTTTGGATCAGCGCCCTTTGTTACCCCTTTTGTTTCTTTTTCTATAATAAAAGTATTTAATTATTCTCTCTTACCTTCTCCGTGTGATTCTTCATGTGGGTTAAGAAATTACCACCCATCATGACAGATGTGCAACAAAGAAAACAAAGGACTAGGTTATGCAGTAGAAGAGGATAAACTATGTCATGACTGCACTAATTTTTCAAAAAGAAAGAGAAAGATAGAACTTGCACATGACCTCCTGCAAGAGCAGATCAGAGCCCAAACACCAAATCCCTTAACACAAAAGGTTCTCCTTAGTCAAATATCAGGGCTGTACTACCCTGTTGGCCTTGTGACTCCTGCAAAGCAAAAAGAAGCTATGTTGGTGAGAAGAGCATTCCAGGAAGCCAAAGATGTTCCAAACCACTTTGTGAAGGACACATGGGATGTACCACTTACTGAAGACCTCAGAGAAGATGCAGTAAAGATCTTTGAAGAATATGCCCAACTAGGTAGAATCAAATTTTTCAGGGCTCTAACCCCCTTGTGAGTTTGCAGTGATCCTGTTGCTGTTACATTCTCTGATGGGAGTGAACAGAGTGAACAGGCGGCGATGTACCTGAGGTGGAGTTCACAAGAAGGCCCAGTCATTAGGTTGGTGGAATCGAAGGCTAAGTTAACACCTTTGGATCAAAAGGGTGATGTAGTCAAAGCAGAGGTATGTGGAGCAGTGTTTGCATCATGCCTGAAAACATACTTTGAGCTTCACAGCAGGGGCGGCGTTAGGCCCGGCTACTTGGGCTGAAGCCCCGGATGTTTTATGAAAAGCCCCGGATCTAAATTGCAGAAGTAACATGCAGTACCAAAGTCCAACAGAGAGGGAGCAGCTGGCAGTAGTTTGTATACAGCCTGCCTGAGCCTCCACCACTGAAGAAGCCTTTCAGCAGCCGGCTTCTTCCACACTCTCTGCCGGAAACACATGAGTGAATATGGACTGTTCTGTCCCAAGTAAAAGATTAAAAAGGATTCATGATAATTTAGTGATAAAAACGTCATATTTCATTTGTGGTAATTGATGTTAAAAAAGAGAGTCATTTAGTTAAAAAAATATTTTCTATACAGTCAGCATTAGTTTTTCTGTATCTTATTTTGAAGGAGAAATCTGTGTTCACAATGCATTGTGGGAAGCAGAAGCTACAGTCAGTTGGGAAAAAACGTTGTACAGAAAGCCTGCTTATCCGTGTTTAAACTTCATCTCCTGTGCCCTGAATCTTTATATACATCATCGAAAGCAATGACTGTAAGTTTATTACATGTTCTGGTTCTTTTATATGTTCATAACAGCTGATTTAGAGATCGTTTTGTGATTGTGCTTGTTCCAGGAATTAGCCTTATCCCAGAAACGGCTTTTGCTTAGAGCATGGTCTATTAACATAGCAATGATGCTAGCGGCCTAATTTGCATATCAGAGGATTGTTCAAACTACTGTTTTCATTACTTAGCAGCTAAGACTAACTTTGAAACATGTTTTATATTAATAGATATTTCTTTTTATGCATTTATTTCACATGTTAAAGAGCTAAATGGTATTTTATTTCTGGTTTATTTTCAGTTTCACTCAGCACTTTCATCGAGCTATTCAAGCCACAATTGTAAAAGATTGTAAGCTGTCAAGAAGACCGTAATAAAGGAGTAAGACGCTCAGTTTCCTGGCTCATGAAAAATGAGTTTGGCTTGCTGTTGACCTGCGTTAACATACACGGTGTATCCAACACGTAGCGATAACAGTACAGTGAAAAGTCACGTCAGCAGTTGGTGGAAGATAAAGTATATGCCACAGCGATGGATGCCCACGGGGAGAAGGCAGAAGAAATGGCTAACTCAGGAGACAAAGCATCATCAGAAGCTAGCTCTCGATCCAAATACTCTGGCTCCAAGCGCTCATCTTCCAAGTTGTCCTCAAGGTCCAGTGTATTAGAAGCAGCCATCTTTGCAAGAGCTTCTGCTGAAGCTACAAACACCAAAGCCTTGTACAGTAAGAGACAATTGGAAATTAAAAAGCAGCAAGCAAACCTGGAAATGGATTTACAGATATTAGAGATAGAAAAAAAAGCTGCAGCCGCTAAGGTAAAAGCAGAGGTCCTGGAAGCTGCCGCAGCTGTCGAACAAGACAAAGGAGAAAGTTTAAAAAGTTCAGTCCCACCACAAGTTACCAGACAGAGAACTATGGAGTATGTGCAACATCAAAGCCAGCTAAAGTCACACCCGGCTGAAGAAGCAACACCTCAAGTCAAACTGACAGCAAAGGCACCATCATTCACTCCAAGGGAGCCAACCTGCTCTCCACCTGTACTCTCAAAAATGTACACAGAGGAGGAAACTTTTGGCCCACCAAGAGAGTATGTTGAACCGAAAAGTCACCATGCTCCTCACAATAGTGATACACCTATGGCTGACTTTGCTAAGTTCCTTGCACGCAGAGAGTTAATCACAACAGGGCTCTTTAAGTTTGATGACAACCCCGAAAATTTTAGAGCATGGCAGTCTTCATTCTTAAATGCAACTGGAGGCATTGATCTTACATACAGCCAGCAGTTAGATCTCCTAGTCAAATGGCTCGGTAAAGAGTCCTCAGAGCATGTTAAAAGAATCCGGGCTGTTTATACCAGTAGCCCCAAAGCTGCCTTCCAGTTGTCATGGGATAGGCTGGAGGAGTGTTATGCTACACCTGAAGTAGTAGAGAATGCCCTGTTTAAAAAACTGGACGGTTTTCCTCGCCTTACAAATAGAGACAATGTTAAACTTAGGGAACTAGGAGATTTGCTCCTAGAGCTGCAGGTCGCTAAAGACGAAGCCTACCTCCCAGGCCTCGCTTACCTTGACTCGCCACGCGGGGTTAAGCCCATAGTGGAAAAGCTGCCTCCAAGCTCACAAGATAAATGGCTCCACACTGGTTCAAAATACAAACAGAATTATAATGTGACATTCCCTCCATTCTCATACTTTGTAAAGTTTGTCCAAGAGGAGGCAAAAGCGAGAAACGATCCAAGTTTTGTGTCGTGCAGCAGCCAACCCCTCAACAAAGGTGAGAGACCACCATTCAAACAAACTAGCTACAAATCACCTCTAACTGTAAATAGAACAGAGGTTGATACAAGTGCCTCTGCTAGTATCAGAGAGGATGATCTAACACGTTATTGTCCAGTCCACAAGAAAACGCATCCTCTAGCCAAATGTAGAGCTTTCCGGATCAAACCACTACAAGAAAGACAAAACATACTCAAAGAACACAAACGATGTTTTCGCTGTTGTTCTCCCATGCACACAATAAAGGACTGCGACCTGAAGGTCAAGTGTGAGGAGTGCCAAAGTGAAAAACATTGCTCTGCCATGCACCCTGCCACGGGTCAAAAACCCCAGCCACAAAATGCACCTGAACCAGAGCCTCAGCTCCATGACAACACTCTACCCAAGGTAACGTCACGATGCACTGAGATCTGTGGTGAAGGCTGTCCTCCGCGTTCTTGCTCCAAGGTATGTCTAGTTCGAGTTTTCCCTAAAGGTCAACCAGAACGGTCTGTTAAGATGTACGCCATTCTTGATGATCAGAGCAATTGCTCGCTGGCACGTCCTGAATTCTTTGAGCTATTTGGAATCAAGGGTAGCCCTCTGACATACCATATGAGAACGTGTGCTGGTTTAACTCAAATGCTCGGCAGGAAAGCAGTGGGGTTCCAGATTGAGCCTATAGGTGAAGGCCCACGTCTAGATCTTCCTCCTCTCATTGAATGTGATGAGATAGTATTTAACAGAGATGAAATACCTACACCTGAAGTCGCTCTTGCCCATGCCCACTTGAAACATCTGGCTCCCCTGATACCTAAGCGCGACCCAGCAGCCCAGATTGCAGTTTTACTGGGCAGAGACATCATACAAGTCCACAAGGCACGACAACAAGTCAACGGACCCCACAACGCTCCCTTTGCTCAGCGCCTAGACCTAGGCTGGGTAATCGTGGGGGAAGTATGCCTCAATGCTCACAGGCCAACGGTCAATGCCTATAAAACTCACGTGCTGTCTAACGGACGACCATCTCTCCTCACTCCTTGTCCTAACAGCATGAAGATCAAAGAAAAACCATGCTATGGCGGGGAGCACAAGAGTAGCTTCTTAAAACACAGTTCAAAACTCAACGCAGCAGAAGAAAAGCTTGGAGAGAAAGTTTTTGAGCACACAGAGTATGACAACCAGCATGCCCTGTCCTTTGAGGATGAGACCTTCCTTAAGATAATGGAAAAGGAAGTCCACCAGGATGGAAACAATAACTGGATTGCTCCTTTACCATTCAAGTCCCCTCGCTTGCCACTTCCAAATAACAGAGACCAAGCACTGTCTAGACTTAACTCACTGAGACGCAACTTAACCAAAAACCCTCAAATGAAAGAGCAGTTCTCAGAATTTATGGACAAGCTGTTTAAAAACAACCACGCAGAGATTGCGCCACCCATTGATGAGAACACTGAGTGCTGGTACCTGCCTATTTTCGGCGTATATCATCCCCAGAAGCCCGGTCAGATACGGGTGGTCTTTGACTCTAGTGCCGAGCAGTCCGGCGTGTCACTCAATTCAGTGTTATTAACAGGCCCTGATCTCAATAACACCCTCCTTGGTGTCCTGATTCGGTTTAGGAAGGAGCTCATTGCAACCACCGCTGACATCCAGCAGATGTTTTACGGGTTCCTGGTTAGACCAGACCACAGAGATTATTTGAGGTTCCTGTGGCACAAGGACAATGACTTGTCAAAAGAGGTGCAGGAGTACCGCATGCGGGTACATGTTTTTGGTAATAGCCCGTCACCAGCAGTAGCCATCTATTGTCTTCGAAGAGCCATCCAAGAAGGTGAGGCAAAGTTTGGAGCAGACACAAGACACTTTGTCGGGAGACACTTCTATGTCGATGACGGGCTGATTTCAGTTCCCACAGAGTCTGTAGCCATCGACCTGCTCAAGCGCACATGTGCATCCTTAGCTGAGTCTAACCTCAAGCTCCACAAAATCGCCTCGAATAGTGTCACAGTCATGCAAGCATTCAAGCCAGAAGATTTGGCCTCCGGCATCAAAGACTTGAGTCTCGGCGACGATGCTTTACCGGCCCAAAGAAGTTTAGGAATGTGCTGGGACATTAACACTGACTCATTTACCTTCAAGGTAGCTGTCGATGATAAACCCTATACCCGCCGCGGGGTTCTCTCAGTGATTAATAGCATCTTCGACCCCTTAGGACTAGCATCGCCAGTGACAATCAAAGGCAGACTCTTGTTACGCAAAATGTCAAAAGGAGTCCAAGATTGGGATGCTTCTCTCCCCCAAGAGGAGATGGATGCATGGGAAACATGGAAAATGTCCCTCCAAGATCTGAGCAGCCTCAGAGTGCCACGCTGCTATGTACCGGCCTCCCTTTCCAAGTCCACTTACACTGAACTATGTGTCTTTAGTGACGCCTCAAGCTGGGCTGTTGCCGCAGTTGCATATTTGAGAACAGTCAACGCGGATGGACAATGTGAAGTTGGATTTGTGCTTGGGAAAGCAAAACTTTCACCTCAACCAGAACCCACAATACCTCGTCTTGAGCTTTGTGGAGCAGTTCTAGCGGTGGAGATGGCAGAGCTCATTCTGGATGAACTTGATCATAAACCAAACACTGTCAAATTCTACTGTGACAGCAAGGTGGTTCTTGGGTACATTTGCAACAATTCAAAGCGCTTTTACGTCTACGTACATAATCGAGTTCATCGTATACGCCAGTCCACATCCCCTGAACAGTGGCATTATGTTACATCAGAGCAAAACCCAGCTGATCTAGCAACCAGGTCGGTACCAGCATCGCAGCTCATGGACACTATGTGGTTTAAGGGACCAGACTTCCTTTACAAACTACATGAACCAGAGACACATGAATCGTTTGAGCTGGTTGAACCTGAAGTGGACTCTGAAATCCGACAAGTTGGTACTTTCATTACTCAGACTAAGAAGAGCGGACTCACACCAGAACGCTTCCAACGCTTTTCAAGCTGGACATCACTGGTACGTGCCATTGCCTTCTTAGTTCACCAAGCTCGTTCTCACTCATCAAGCAACTCGTCAAATCATTCATGTAGGGGCTGGCATAGATGCAGAGAACCACGCACTCCAGAGGAGTTGGATGCCGCCAGTAACCTCATTCTCCAGTCTGTTCAAAAGGACGCCTTTCCTGATGAGTATGCTGCTCTCCAAACCAGTCAAACCATCCACAGCTCTAGCCCCATTGTGGCCCTTGACCCCTTCTTGGATGAAAGCCTCATCAAGGTTGGAGGTCGCCTCAAACATGCTTCATTGGACCCAGCGTTAAAGAATCCAAAAATTCTGCCAACCAAGCACCATGTGTCAAGGTTGATTGTCCTACACTATCACGCTAAGGTTGTGCATCAAGGAAGGCAGTTCACAGAGAGTGCAGTTAGACAAGCTGGACTGTGGATTGTAGGCTGCAAAAGACTGGTCTCATCCATCATCCACCACTGCATAACATGCAAGAAACTCAGGGGGAAACTAGAGACTCAAAAAATGGCAGATCTCCCGCCTGAAAGACTTGAAACATGCCCTCCATTTTCATACGTCGGGTTGGATGTGTTTGGCCCATGGTCAGTGGTCACTCGACGCACACGAGGTGGCGCAGCACAAAGTAAGAGGTGGGCAATACTTTTTACATGCATGACTACAAGAGGTGTACACATCGAAGTCATTGAATCTATGGACACTTGCAGCTGCATAAATGCAATACGCAGATTCTTTGCAATAAGAGGCCCAGCCAAGCAAATGCGGTCAGACAGGGGCACCAACTTCATCGCAGCAAGCGTGGAGCTTGGCATGGCACAACCAAACAACAACCCTCCCGACATTGTCAACCATCTTCACGCCAACGGTTGCACATGGGAGTTCAACCCCCCACATGCGTCCCACATGGGAGGCATCTGGGAAAGGATGATTGGGGTAACTCGCCGAATATTGGATTCAATGCTCTTGCAGAACAAGCACACCCGTCTGACACATGAGGTGCTTTGTACCCTAATGGCTGAGGTATCGTCCATAATCAACGCAAGGCCCTTGGTCCCTATCTCAACTGACCCTTCCTCACCATTCATACTCTGTCCTGCGATGATACTGACCCAAAAGCAGGGCGTTCCTTCTCCACCAGGAGACTTTTGTGGAAAAGACTTGCTCAAAAACCAATGGAAACAAGTGCAAGCACTCGCCAATGGTTTCTGGAGTCGCTGGAGAAACGAATATCTCAACACCCTCCAATCAAGGCGCAAGTGGCATGGAACACACCGCAACCTTCAGTCAGGCGACATTGTGTTGTTGAAACACAATCAAGCACCCAGAAACGAATGGACAATGGCTATTGTCACTGCGACCTTTCCAAGCCGTGATGGGAAGGTCAGAAAGGTCGAAGTGAGGACATCTTCCCAGGGAGTCTCAAAGACTTACCTGCGTCCCATTTCAGATGTTGTTGTGCTCTTAGAAAAGGAAATGACTGAGAAAAAGTAGTGGTGGCATCAGTAATGCCAGGCGGGGAGTGTTCTGTCCCAAGTAAAAGATTAAAAAGGATTCATGATAATTTAGTGATAAAAACGTCATATTTCATTTTGTGGTAACTGATGTTAAAAAAGAGAGTCATTTAGTTAAAAAAATATTTTCTATACAGTCAGCATTAGTTTTTCTGTATCTTATTTTGAAGGAGAAATCTGTGTTCACAATGCATTGTGGGAAGCAGAAGCTACAGTCAGTTGGGAAAAAACGTTGTACAGAAAGCCTGCTTATCCGTGTTTAAACTTCATCTCCTGTGCCCTGAATCTTTATATACATCATCGAAAGCAATGACTGTAAGTTTATTACATGTTCTGGTTCTTTTATATGTTCATAACAGCTGATTTAGAGATCGTTTTGTGATTGTGCTTGTTCCAGGAATTAGCCTTATCCCAGAAACGGCTTTTGCTTAGAGCATGGTCTATTAACATAGCAATGATGCTAGCGGCCTAATTTGCATATCAGAGGATTGTTCAAACTACTGTTTTCATTACTTAGCAGCTGAGACTAACTTTGAAACATGTTTTATATTAATAGATATTTCTTTTTATGCATTTATTTCACATGTTAAAGAGCTAAATGGTATTTTATTTCTGGTTTATTTTCAGTTTCACTCAGCACTTTCATCGAGCTATTCAAGCCACAATTGTAAAAGATTGTAAGCTGTCAAGAAGACCGTAATAAAGGAGTAAGACGCTCAGTTTCCTGGCTCATGAAAAATGAGTTTGGCTTGCTGTTGACCTGCGTTAACATACACGGTGTATCCAACACGTAGCGATAACAGTACATGGACATAAGGATGTTTTTTAGACAAAAAGTACAAAGACAGAACCACAGCTTTGATGATACTGGTGTTGACTCAGGTTTGTGAGCCTTATTTGAAAATATTTGTTGTGCTGCTGGTTTGCCTAAAGTTAGCTTACTATCAGGTAAAGTTGTTGGAGAAAGAAAGGGAATATTTGCTATCATCTCACACTAAACAGTAACAGGAACAATACTCTGCCCTGAATATGCTTAACATGTAGCTTCAGATTAAAAATTATGTGGTGCAACACAAATATATATGATGTTGACGTGTGTGTCATGTGTGTGTGTGTGTGTGTGTGTGTGTGTGTGGCTGTGTGGCCCCGGCCCTTATTCAGTCCTAAATCCGCCCCTGCTACACAGCAGGATCAAGGTTGGGAGATGGTACCATTTTGTTGATAGCCAGACAGTCCTTGACACCATCCAGAGGGAAAGTTATGGTTTCCACACATTCTTTGCCAACAGGATTGGAGAAATTCAAGGCAACACAAAGGTTTAAGATTGGTGGTGGGTTCCTGGTTCCTTAAATATTGCAGACTTAACCACAAGAGGAGCCAAGCCTCAAGACCTGGATGAAGAGTCTGAATGGTAGAAAGGTCCTGTATTTTTGACATTGTCAGTGCACGAATGGCCAATCGAGTCTGCCATAGAACTTGAAGCTACTGCTAGAGACAGTGTCACAAAACTACAAAAGAAAGCATGTGTTGCTGTTCTAACAAGAAGTAAAGGAAGGGGAAGGCAAGAAGAGTCAATACAGTATCAAAACAAAGTCCAATCAGACCTGAAACGGTCTCCTCATCAGTCATTAGTTCAAAACCTCATAAACATTAAACATTTAAGCAATCATGTCCAATTGGTCAAGACTATTGAATGGGTCTGGAGGGCGGTAAAAAAGTCCTTCAGATCGAAACCAGCTGTGGATCAATCAAAGTGGGAGGCAGTTCCTTTGCAAGGAACTATTTCTGTGACAGAACAAAAAGATACTTTAACCCTTATGTTGTGTTAGGGTCAAAACTGACCCGTTTTCGAGTTTAACTGTGTAAAAAAATACACTTTCCTTTTTTGTCCTGGAATGAGGCTTCATCTAATCCTCAGATACACATCTATTTAAATGCAGCAAAATCAATTTTTACAATTTTAGTAAATTCTAAAGGTCTAAAAAAAAAAGTTACATCTGTGGTGTTACAGGTCCAAAATGACCCGGCAGAGAAAACTGGCTGTTGTATGCATCACTTAAAAGCTGTGGGTTGTTCTGAGGATCAATTATGGTCCAATGTGCACAGTTATGGCCCACATCACCAACACACACGCGCGCGCACGCACGCACACACACACACACACAGTTCAAATTATGGTTTGTTTTAATTGTTTCCTTTGTTTAGATTATGGTTAATTCAGAACAACATACCTGCGCTAACACAATATTATTTTCAATGTTCAGTTCATGGTGAATGCAGGTGCATGTGCGCACACACAACCACACACACACAGTGTTGTTTATCATTGTTCATTTTATGGTTAAATTATTTGGTCAGCTGGTCTGGTGAAATAAAAGTGGGTTTTATGGGGGAAAAAATTGACTTGTTGTCTTTATCCTATCATTTATATATGTGGGTATGTTTTGACCTGAAACACCAAAGATGACACTATTGCTAATAATTTTATATAGTAAAAAAAAATTTTTTTTGGGGGTAGGTGTACTTATTATTACTTAATATCAGTTTATAACACATGTAGAGTTTATTATTGCTCATTCTATAAGAAAAAGAAATATATTTAGTGAATTTAAACAGTTTTACAATCAAAAACGAGTGGTATATTTTAAAATACTGTGTCTGTGGAGCCAACTAAAAAACAATTCACACACTGGTTCCATTTCTATGAAAACACACTAAGCCAGCAATTAGCTGAAAAGCAACATTTGAAGAAAACTGGAGATTTTAAGCATTTTCAAGCATTTTTAAATCATGGGTCCAAATGGACCCGCTACCACCACAGGTGTAAACAGCTTTCTAACACAGTACAAGGATTAGGAGATATATACCTTGCTGCACAACAATGCATGACAATCCCAAGTACTACTACAGACAGGTTGGATGTTTATAGAGACCAGACCTCTGGATTGCTAATTTGTGGTGGAAGAGTCCAATCCTTCAAAAATGATCAACTTGGAGTTCCCATTCTGCCTTATGATGCTTGGGTTTCTACCTTGTTAGCCCGTAAAGCTCATAACAAGACTACTAACAAATAAATTGAGGTTTCTCAAACCAAGAAAATGAAAAGGGAACATACAGAAGAAAACTTATGTTATCTGCCCCTTTTTAACTAAAATGACATTTTTACAATTAAATAACAATAATTATAAATTAGCCTATACAAAATAATTGCTCGACTGGTTAGCTGACTTGAGTTCAATTTGTAAAGAAGAAAGAGAAAATTAATAGTAATAATAACAATTCAAAAAGCTAAAGGATTTTTGCACATATACCTATTCATACATGCATACATTAAAGTGCATCACATACCCATATGCTCGCACATACTTCATCTATACATATCCATATAGACATACACACGTATCCACATATACACAAGTCCTCAGAAGCGAAAATGCTTTTAAAAGGGAGGGAGAAGTACTAACTCTCGCTGCAGGCGTGTTGTGTGAGAGTGCAGTTATTTACTGGTTAATATATTTTTGGGTTCAGTTGCTTTCATGTGGCCTAATGTGAGTCTATTTGGGATCATTGGAATGATCAGCAGCATTTCTTGATGTGACTTTATGGCAGTCGCCCAGGGCATCATCACAAGGAGGATGGCATTCATTTACTTTTGTTTTATTTGGTATTTTTTCAGTCATTTTTGGAAATAGTGATTAATTTTGATTAATTCACAGCCTATGTTTAATTACATTTAAAAATTAGTTTGACATCCCCAGTTATAATAAATGTCTACAGATGAGATCAAACAAAACAGATGAGAATTCCCCAAATAAACATTTATTTTGCTGATAAACTAAATAAATGATTGTCTAATCGTGCTGCAGACACGTGTCGTCAATAATTTGGCACTTCAGTGCATCTTAGTTAAAATGTAAATATTCTGCCTAAAACTGGCAGTGTTGTGCCGTTGTCAGGTAAAAACTCTGCACTGTATTTTAATTTAAATCTGCCACCGCTATTGGCTAAGAAGTATGCTATGATGTAAACTGGTACATTATGATGTCACAATGCTGTCGTGAGCCTGAGTGTGTGTATTTGTTAGCGGCTCCGCCCTCTCGGTCGGCCAGGCAACAGCATATGTTGCATTTTTCAAACATGACGTGGGAGTGGAGTTAGACTCTGGTAGGGGTTGACTAAGCTGTTTAACTTGGACCAAGCATTTTAGGTCACAGATAGGTGTAGCTTAGGGTCTCTGTCTATATACCTTATAAGACAATTTAGGTGATGGCATGTTGTTTTTCTGCTATTGAACTGTTTTCTAATATTGTTGTGTTTAATAAAGTGAAGGAAGGAGAGAAATAACGTTTCCCTAGCAGTTTTTAACAATGTCCCCATGTAATCCGATTAATCGATTAATCGTGTCGAGACCCCATCCGATTCATCGATTATCCAAATAATCGTTTGTTGCAGCCCTAATTTACACAATACCCTTTGTCCCCTGAAGCAATGCTTTTTTTAGGTTCCTGTGCATCCTGACTCACAATTTCTTTTTTTGGTTTGCTTTCATCTACAAAACTTAAAGCTCAACTTCAAAAATCCCGCTATTCTCTCTAAAACCTTGTTTATGTGGATGATCTTAACCTAACAAGGAACAAAGCCAGTAAAAAGAATCTACAGTGGGTAAAAAATCTCCGGTCTGGTATTTGGGACACACTGCTGTCAGGTGAAGGCCGATCCAGTCAGGAAGACAGGAAACCATGTTGAATACCTCAACACCCCTGACTAAGGAGCAGATGATGCAGTTTTTAGACCTTGCTAATTAGTCCCCCGTAATGCGAAAATACCCAGCCCCTTTACACATTTCACTTTTCTGCTGGATTTAACCCAAAGTTGCAGAATTATAAGAAAAATTATTATAAAATTATAATTTTTATGTTCTCTGGTATCTAGACTGTTGTAAATAGCCTCATGAATAGCTTCAGCTCAATAAGATTGAAGAGCTGTAAAGAAAGTGCCTTACTGCCATTTTAAAATGACAAACTCTTTTACCCCTTCAACTGAAACAGCCTTTGTAAGTCTAAAATAGGATATATTCATTCTAACACAACTCTGGTTTTACCAGACTCGGTTTCCTGTGGGAACAGTTTAGCTGTTGAGGTAGCTAAATCTGCGTCCAAGGACACCTTTTGCTACTGGATTAAGATTAAAAATGCAACTTTGTCTCTATTTTACACTTGGTAAACTTGTTCCTTTTAACGCTGCCGCTCTGGTGGCACGTGGCCCAGGCCATGTGTCAACAGGGGGATGAATCATTTCATTTAACTTGTCATTCACCTTGACCACCTATCATTTACTTTAACTTGTCATTTAAATTGACCATCTATCATTTAATTTAACTTGTCATTTGTTTTGGTTCCAACGGTCTTAATTTAACAACATCAGTCCCTTTCTGAAATGTAAACTTCAGCTCAGCTCAGCTCGTGCAGGTTTCCAGCCAAATGTTTACAGTGGCAGTCTAAACAACCAAGCCAAAAATATTAAGAACTCTTTTACCTGTTTTCTTTTACTGTTTGTATTAATTAGGTTAATTTAGAAAAAAGTGGTTTCATTTTGATCTTTGTCATTTTCTTTGGAGTGATGAGCTGATTTTGTGAAACGTATTGTTAAATTTTACAGTGGGACCTTCTGACCATATTCTGTTTTATTATTTTAGTTATTCTGTTTTATTTTATTTTATTGGGATATTTTCTTTGGTCTTGGTACTGGAATTGTACACAACGCAGTACAATCATGGTTTCTACCAACAAATAATTAATAGCCAAAACTATCTTCTGGTTATTAGTTCTACTTAGTGACGTTTTGTTTAAGTAACTGCTACAGTAAGGGTGGTCTGCCATTGTTTTTTTTAACCATTTGCTTGTTTTGAATAGGTCAGGCAGCTAGGGTTAGATACAAGCATTTAGGTTTTTATTATATGATGTTTTAGGGGTTGTGAGAGCTAGATTTTGTTTGATTATTTTGACCGTCGTCCACCCTGAAACAAACGCAGTGGTTCCAGACCGTTAGAAACTAGATTTCCTACCCTAGTCAGGGTTCATGGTTAAAACTCTGTTCTTTTCCTTTGCTGAGACGGTCTTTTCTTATCTAATGGTTTATATTATGACGACTTCATGTTGTTTGAGTTCATTCAGTCCTGGGGCGATATATGTTAACCTTTTCTTTTCTGTGACTGGTGTTTACATGTTTTGTTTTGACCCTAAGTCGCCTAATCTTTAAACACTTATGGACATCCTGACTAGTGATTTTGTTTTAGTTTCCTGGTTTTCCTGCCATAAGCAGACTTCTTACCCAGTTGGGATTTCTGGACATAATGATTTGACTTGCTGTGTTACAAAAAGGTGTTCGGGTCTTTCATAGCTTTAGAAACTTCCTGTTAAATGAGTCTTGTCAACCAATGATGGGTTATTTAAATTACTGGTGTAGGTTAGTTTAATATATCATGGAACATGAGTTAATGAATATGCTTTGGTGTGGTTTGTTGATAAACTGAGTCATAATTCTAGCTCAATAATGGGTTACCTTACTCAGGTCTTTTGATATGACATTGTGTTTATTGTTATTATTTTATCTTTTGTTGTTCAGTTACATTCAGGGGGAACGCAATGCTAGGTTTTTGTTTGTATTTCATGGTCATTTTTAACTCATAAAAGAATGTCTCAGGGCATTTTCTGTCCATCTCAGTATTTTGTAACTCTGTAACTGGAGGGGGCCCGGCCTTCTTCGTCCTGTTTGTATGCTGACCTCACATGTGTGTGTGGTCTTGATTTTAGCTTAGGGTGATATCTTGTGGACTGTGGTGGTCAGTTTCTGGTGAATTTCAGCCCCCACTGGGGGTCCCGATTGGACTGATCAGAAAGAATATTGGATAGTCGTTGCTGAAGACAAGTCAAATTCCACAGTGGTCTCGCAGACTCTTGTGCTTTCTCGCTACAGGCCGTGAAACCAAAGAGATTGGGGTCCTGATGCATGTGCTGCTACCAGATGGGGCATCAAGGTCACTCATCCCTCCCACTGCTACAGAAGTGCTGAGGGGGCCGCCACGACTGCACCATCCTCATGCTTGCTCACCAAGGACGGTAGATAAGTACATGATCTGCCTTAAGCTTGCAGGGTCCATCCACCACACCACTGCTGATGTTTGGTGGTCTTAGCATCTGACGGAACGAGCGGAAACAGCAGCAGTTGGGGGGAACAACGGAATCGACACCTGGTGGTTGAGACTCCTCCTGAGTCCGTCCACATGACACTGTGACCTGCCTCCAACAATGTCAAGATCCAGCACCCCAAATCTCCCATCTGGTTTCATGGCTCCCTGACCAAAATGACATCCCCACACCGTCCCACCCGTCACAGGATCCCACGTTGCTATAACAACATCAAAGTTGCTGACACACGCCTTTTGCTCAGGATGGCTCTTTCCTGCCACACAACTGGTGTGGCCTAAAGTGCAGATTGGCTCCCTGCCACCCGCCTCACATCGCATGAGGACGACGTCTCTACGAGGACATTCGAGCTGAAGTAAGAGAGTCTGGGTCTGTTATGACCCTTTGCCCTTTTGTCCACCTACAAAAACCAAGCCCCACACATCGGCAGCCCCACCACCAGGATCCTTCTGCATCATATCGACGAAAGTGCAACACCATCCCAACGTGATCTTCATTGCTTTGCCCCCACTGCAGTCCCGCATTAACCCTACTGATAAGCCCTGTGACCCTCGGCTCTGCCCCAATTAGAGCTACTAAGCCCCGTGATGCATCGCATGATTCATAGATTGGCTGTCAAAAAGAAATTGGTATTGGCTTTTGTGACAATGTTTGTTTTTTTTGTGTTTAAGCCTTGTTTGAGGTAAAAGACTGGTTGACAGGCTCATGACAGATGCTTTAGTTCATAGTTTCCCCTAATAAAGTTAGTTTCATTGTGGTTTCTACAATGCAGTTTCTGTAACCACTGTTGATGTCCTGGTAATCAGCTTAGTTAATTTTCTTTTCTTTTATTTCTTTAACTTAATCGGTTTAATCGTTATCCTTTGATTGTGAATCAGAATAGTTGTTTTGACTTGGTCTTCCAGGTTGAATAGTTTTGCAGCTGCTTTAATTTTGTTACTCCTTTTGTGATTCTGTGGTACAGGTTGTTCCTTCTCTTACAGCCCTTTTGTTTTGGAGGTCGTTACTTATGTTGTGGGTTTTTTGTGTGTGAGAGGTTGATTTTTACGGCTACAAACGTATGTGTCTTGATCGTGGTATTGTGATTGATTAATCTGCCAATTTATGGGATGAATTTCGTTTAAACAGGGGGGATTGTTAGATAAATTATGGATACATTTTAATTTTTAAACAACTTAATCAGTTTTCTAAAGCTTCATCCAGTTTATTTTACCCTAGCAACAGACAGGCGTTTGACCTTGCCTCTTTCCAGTCCTGGCTTACCAGTAAGAACGCCCTGGGCCCGCGATGGTTGTCTCCCTGCTCGCTGAGAGCCTAAAGGAATGTCAAAGTGTGTACGCCAATGTTTTAGTGTGTAAATGTGTGTGCGTTTTACCATTTTGTGTGTCCTTAATACTCTGAGGGCTTTGTCTGATGAGAGTGAACTGACAACCCTTGTGTGGTGTGTATTTGTTTTTGCTCTCCCTTTGCAAAGTCTAAATTGTTTGGTTGTTGGTCAATTATTGGTATGGGTTATCAGCTTATGGTTAAATCGGCTTATCAATATAACCCCTGCGTGTTTAACTTTCCCTCAGGTAACCTTGGATGGGAAAATGAAATTACCTAACACACAGCGATGCTCAGTTTCTCTAACAAGACAACAGCGGAATTCGCTGTGGCTCTTTCCTCTGTTCTACATTACTTGAATGTCTTTAAAACCACAAGTAGAAGCGCTCAAAGAATTTCTTCCAAAAAAAAAAAAATCAAGTTGTTTGCACCGTTGTCAGACGCTATTATTTTTTACTACAGCTAAAATAAACTATCGCGCGCTACAATCAGTATTTCCGTCATTTTTCTGATCGGCTATTTTTGAGCTGCCTAGTCCCGCCCCTCAGCCTGTCAGTTACCAGACTCTTTCTGTGCAGAATTAAACAGGACGGGTTTGGTAGGCCAGGCTTAAGATTCCCAGGATTGTGCGGGCTTGATTTAAACTCATGTCAATTGGATTTGATGCATGAAAGTTCTAATAAAATTTGAACTGATTTGATAAAAGCAATGACTCAATTTATTTGTTTTATTTATTCGTACAAAGAATATCATAGATGTACAATGAAGCTAAAGAGCTGCAGCAGCAAGAGTTCAGAGACTCCAGACAACTTCTCGCCATGGCCTCCCTCTTGGGATTCAGTGAAGTCTGTTCTACATCACTTCACATGACTTCTTTGAATGGACCACATCAGTATTCTTGACTGGGTACAAGAAAAGGAGGAAATTAGTAGACTGATGTGCACCATGTCTGAAATATTCTTCATTTAATACTTCACAATAGCACTGTTGCCACTTGGATTCAAGGTCTCACCCATCTCCTGTGTAGCCCTCAGGAATAGGTGGGACCCAGTTAAATTCAGGCCATCCCAGGGTCTCTTTCACATTTTGTTCTTGCAGCCACTTTGTTACAGGCTCAAAGTATTTCATTAGTGAGTTGGCATTTATCTCTCTGGTGCCAATGGCCTCCTGGAGCACATCAGGCCAAGGTTTGGAAGAGCCAGCCTGAAGAACTTTCCTTTGAGAAGGACAGACATTAATGTTGCATTTTCAGTGTTTTGAACTCAAGATCTGGCTTGGGCATACTTTAGAATGGCTCCTGCTTCTGCAGACTGGTAGATATCACATGTGTGCAGAGGGCCAGTGTGATGGGCTGCTTCACACAGCTTCTCGTGAAACTGGAACTGCAGGATGTAGCTGATAAAATAGCTGCAGAAGACAGGGGAGAAAAAAAAATTAGGTTGGTCGCGTTAGAAACTTGACCTTTTTCATATTACACCACTTTGCATCCCTCTGCTGACGAACAACCACACTTGTTTGTGGAGCAGATGGGTGTCCGAGGGGGCACTCATTACCTCCTTTATGGCTGTTAGCTGTGATGCTAGCGATTAGCATTCTCAGTTTGCCAATCAATAAAAAGACAGAAGAAAAAGAAGTTTGCTTTTTCTATTGGCTTCATGGCAGAGACTGGAAGTAAAAAGTAAGTAATGTCTTTGGAGGTGAAGCAAAGAGCTAAAACCAGAGAGAACGTCGGCATGGCCTACACTAGTTTGAGGGAGCTAAAGTAACAAAACCACATACAGATTGTGACATGGCTTTGTTGCTAATGGACTAATAAGTTACACGTTTTGTTCAACAGTGTAGAACTTTACTTTGTTTTAGTATTAATTTGCTCATGCCAATGTTAGCTCATTAAAGCTAGCTACAACAGGGCTGTTTATGACGGATGTAATTCCACTTTCTACCAGTATTGCAGAGGAGCAGGAAACTACTTATTACCTTTAAAGAACCAGGGAATAAGTTATTTTACCTGAAGGGCACTAACAAAATGAATCTAGAATGGTCATTGGGCTTGTTTAATTTGCCCCTTGGGCTAGAAGAATTTAGTCTAGAATTTTTTTTTACCTGCTTACAATTGTAGTACAATTTCACTTCAACTAAAAATTTTATTTGGTATACACTACTAGTTTTAGCTGCAAGCCGTTTGAAAATTGTGTTCCATGTTCCCCTTTAAGCACAAACCCATTCAAAGGATTTTTGTATGATCATGTTGGAGATGTATATTCAACCCCAGAAAGCCAATGGGTCCTACTTGTTGCCTGGGACCATTCCACTTTGACTGAAAAACATGAGATCAGATACCTGATGTATGGATAATTATCAGGGATGTGGAATTTTGCACCAGGATCAAATTGGTCCTCTGTACGCTTGGTGGGCGGGCAAATTCCTTGGTATTTGGTTCTATAAGAAAAGAGTGCCAAAAAAAATTTAATAAAAGAGGTACATTCCGAAAAGGCTAAGCATTAAGACTATTACACAAAAGTATGTAAAAATCCTAATATTAGCTAAAACTGTAGCAATATGTAAATTTAAACTAAGCCCCACCTGAGGTACCACCACTCAGAGTTGTATTTATCAGGAGTGGTGCGCCCATCAAACACCCCCCATCTCCACTGGTCAATGAGGTAGCCAAAAGGAAGGAAGGCAATCTTCTCCAGAGCCATATTCAACAGGAAGTTGAGGTCAGTTTCTGGGGAGGAAACATCCAAAGTTGGTTTTGGTAAAACTCAGGTTTGAAGACTGATATTCAACAGGGTGGCATTGTTACCTTCGTCAGAGGTAGCAGATTCTAGCAGGTTAATTTTGTGCAGGTGCTTTGGGGTCAAAACAGAAAGTGACATAAGATCGCCGATGGCTTCGTGAAATCCGGGGTTGGCTCCATCGCGAAAGCCCACAGGCTGGTCCTTGTACTGCAAGAAATACTCAATGTGTCCCATCTCATGGTGAGCAGTGATGAACTGCTCCATGGTCACTGTGGTGCACTGCTTAATCCTGAGGAGGTTTAATGATTATTGAATACAAGCTTTACAGATTAATAGTTTACCAGATAAACCAGCTTACCTGAAGTCTTTGCGGTTGTAGAAGTCCCAGGCAGACGCGTGACACACTACCTCTCGATCCTCCGGCTTAACAAGCATAGAACCTTCCCAGAATTCTTCAGGCATTTCTGCTAAATCCAAGGAGGTGAAGAACTCCTCGGCCACACGGAACATGTGTGTAGCATTGTAGCCCTGTGGGTAATAAGAGTCATTTTACAAACATTCAGAAAATTTAGAAGCCTTTCCCACTGCAGTAGCACAAGTTTTCCCACTGACTTGTTTAACCATTTCAGCTGTCACATCCAGGTTGGGTTTGTCAGGAAATGGGACCATCATGTCAAAGATGTTGTTCCAGGTCTGGGCCCACATATTTCCTGAGAGTGAGGATGGAAACACTTACAAGGCTATTCTGACTCCATATGAGATATTCCACTAAAGGAAATGCCTTCACAAAGAATGTTTATTCAGTTCCATGTCTGCATCATTATACCATGCTGCTACTGACCTCAGTTAACATTAAGGAATTGTAAAAACAGCTCCATTTATGGACATATTTCCCATTTTAAACTACCTTTTTTTTAAAAACACATCTGTAACCAAATGCACCGTACCCAGCAGGTGTGCAGGAATCGGTCCCTTCAGGTTGATATATCTGGGTCCATAGAAGTTGTAGAGCTTGCGGCGCACAAATGCATGCAGGTTCAGGTAAAGTGGCTCGATGGTCCTGTAGAGCTTTTCTATATCCTGCTCAAAAGTTTGAGACTCGAACCAAGAGCGCCACTCTGCTCCAGTGTCATTGAATCCTACAGAATTAGACGTCCCAAATTAGATCAGTTTACATCCTCTGTGTTGGATTTCTTTTTGCCATTTGTCTTTGCAGTTTTTCCATTTAATAAATATATTCTCACCATCTCCTCTAGAGGCTTTGTTGCTGAGCTCGACAAACCTGGGGTAGTACTCCTTTATAGGCACGCCGGAGTCATTGTGCCAGGCTTCCCAAACGTAGAGCAACGTCTTGTAGCTCCTGGATTTGGCCATGATGTCTGTTAGCTCTTTAAAGACAAATGACAATTTTCTCTCAGAGCAGACAAGCTACAGTAGAAACAAGTCGCAGCTGCTAAGAGGACAAATGTGAAGTTTCCCTCATTTGCATTTCCTGTAACTGTACATTTTTACACATTTCTCTTTTACATATTTCTCTTGGTTTCATTCTGGTGAAACATTTGTAGCCTCCAGAAATGGTCAGTTTTTCATCTACAGTTTAACCTCTCCAGTATCCGGTCAGATGGAGACATTAGTCTGAAGCTGCCGCCTTTAATCTGCAAGAAAGATACTGTACTTTGCCCAAGGTCCCTCGCAAGCTCCCTCTTATCCAAGACTGCTTTGCTTCACGGAAAAAAATGAACCTTCATAATTAGATCATTTAATGAAATGAACTTTTATAAGAATGAACCATTATAAATAATGAAGTGTTAAAATAATGATGAAATGGAATGAACAATGTGGTTAAATGAAAGGTTTGATTAATCTGTGCTTAGTTTAATAAGGATGAAATGAAATATATGACCCATATATTTAATCGCGTACATGACTGGACAAGACACACTCACCATATCTCCATGACGCAAGTTAAAATTAACGTCACTGCACATAGATATTTTCTTATCCACAAAATCAGCATCTTCATATCTGAGGGAGGTATGTATCTGAGGTTGGTTGGCAAAACCCCTTTTCATGGCAAGTTCTGATTTGTCAGTAAACCAAAATATGGCCATTATTAAAACAGAATTACTTCCTAAGTGATTCAGTTGAGTTAACTCTGACTGGCCATCGGAGGAAACCTCTTCTCCCATCGCATCTTTTGACAAGCTGTCAAAACCTGTTACATGCTACAGCTGACCGCAAACTGTTCCTTCAGAATAAAGCTGAACCAGCTCCGACTCCTTAAGAGTCTTCCATAGTTTCAAATAACTACCTGTTGTGACCTGGAGACATCTCGAGACCGGTCTAGTGGCACTGCGGTTTCTTCTACGGACTTCAGTACCTTTGGGGTCCATGGACTTCCTGACATTCTGGATCTACAACAGGGGTCTCCGAGAGGGTATGTAGACTAGACAGATTGTGTCTGATGTGGTTTTATAAACCATCACTTATAGTTTATAGCAGACCAAATTCACTCCCACTCAGAACTCCTTATCTCCAGATACGAAGGTTCTGATAACATCACATTCACACATCATCACACCTCACATTCCATCCACTTAGATTCATTCATCACATTAAGTGTTCCCTAGTTGTCATGTTTTTAGTTGTTTAGAAATAAATTTCTTACTTTTTATGAACTTGATTCTGTCTGAATTGATACTAAATGTTTTACGAACCATGAATAAACAAATAATTCTAATTCTTCTGGTTAAACATTCAAAGACCAATCGGATTGGATTTCCATATTTATATAGAAATTCACATCTTATTGGTCAAATGTAGTGTAGTATATTGAGTTAAAAAGCACCCAAAATACATACATTTGCTAACCCTACACATTCACGCAAGGCCGTCGTCATACGTTGTTGGGTAGTTTTCACATCCTGCCAGGGTTTTTCCTGGCTCAAATTGAGGCAGAGGTGGTACCATTCTGACCATGCGCCAGCACATGCATACTCTGTGCATTCAACTGCCTCACTTTAAAGGCTAAATATTTTTTTCGTTAAGTGTTCTAATCTAAGCTTCTGTTGATTAATTTAATATTCCATTTGACAACATTTCAAGGGAAACAAAACTGGTTTGCTGCTAGAAATTATGAAATAAAACGACAAAATAATCATGCTGAAATAACAGACTCTTAATATAAAAGGCTCAATAATATGCATTGGTGTTTAGTTCCCTTTTCCCATCAGATATTTAGTTAAAATATTTTTAAATTGTTAACCTTCATTTCAATAACATTTTAGGTTTATATTAATAGCACTCATCTTAAATAAAATAGCAGATAAATATATCCAGTAAAATATAATGCATTTCTATTGGAAATGATAACATTTAATTTCTGCTGCTAACAATGTAATGGTGGCATGTCTATGTACGGGTTGGTAATAATCCAGTTCAAATTATGTTCAAAGAAAGAAGCGCTTGTGAATCATATGCTACAACGGCTTGCCGTACAAACTCATATCTGCAGCGGTTCTGATACAAAGCACTGCAGGATGCAGAATAAACAGGATGGTGGGGACTTTTCATCCGCTTGTAGAATTTAGTCTTAGTTTTACGTTAATCATATTTTTCTGTGCGCCACTTGATCGTGAGACTGCTAGCCATTAGCTTTAGCATTAGCCAATCTGCGTGTAGCTGCACTTTTGATCCCAAACATTGGACCGGTTCTGCCTTTGTTGGTTCCTTTATTTTCCTCCACTTCATCCAGATGACCACATTGTGCGCCAGAAAAAAGCATTTCTTACACGTAACTTATTTTTGTTCAATAAAGTTCTGGGGAAAATAACAATTCAAAGATGTTGCACCAGTGCTACATTTAAAAATAGACACGCAGACAGTTTTTTGTCACAATGTACAGCCCTAATCTGATATGGAAGAGCCTGGGGGAAAATCAGGATGTCAGTAGCACCAACCACAGATATGTACCTACTAGCGAGAAAAGCAACTTTTGATCTTTTTCTGCAACGGTTTTAGTGCTTTTTGGTGCACCGCTGCTGATACAGCGCCCCTATAGTGGCGCAACGCTGCAACTGCAGTTAAAACATCCATATAGCTGGGGGCAGAGTAAGATCAGGCTGGGGCAGCACAAAATTAGCTGGAGTCAGCCGCCATGCAAATTTGAATGCAGGAAAAACCCCGCTTCCTGCGCATAGCGGAGGTTGGGCTCCCCACAGATACCTCTGCCTCTGGTTTTCTGCTTGATCGGTGAACTAAAGATCAGCAAACTATTTGGAGAAATTTTAATCGTCAGTGTTGCATATCAGCTATTTAACACTATTGCCCAGATTGAAGTTACACATCTTCACCATCTTCTGGTGTAAAGCAATAACTTCATTAGGGATTAAAATTGCAGCCGTGGCTCGTTAAACACAATATTGCAACTTTCGTGCTTAAAGGGGTCATTTTACTGTCCTCACAAGACCTTTCAGTTTTAAGCCTACACATTTATAATTTATTGAATCTACATGAGTGGGGTCAAATGAAACATTTTAATTCATATTGTTCATTGTTATGTCAGTGCTATATAAATATTTTCATGGATTTGAAATGCCTTAATTTTGTGAAGTTAGTGCACACCGTAGTCATAAATGCTATGGTTCTAAATATTGACATGATCATTTTTCAGCCTTTGTTTCATCATTTTTGTTTTCACCAAGAATTCTCATTATGGTGCACCCCTAATTACATCAATATTTAGGTTAACCAACTGGTGCCACATGTCAGACCATTAACTACTTGAAACATGACGGCTATCAGAAAAACGGTTAACCCTCATTCACATATACTTCACATCTGGTTGGGTTCACTCACCAGGTTCCAGGCTCCAGCTTATGTTTGGCCGTGGGTGTACCTTAGTTGTTGAATAAATACGTTGCATGATGCTGAGAATGGTGTTGTACTACAGACGAATTAAGAAGGGATAGTCAAGATCTCAGTTTTCAAAACACTCTGTAAAAAGCTTATGGAAATATTAGAGCAAGATAGAGACAACCAAACCTCCTCTCTTTCCTTCTGGGGAAGGTTGGCAGGTCCCAGCAGCATGATGCCCTCCATCAGCCTCTTGTCTTCAAAGTCAAGAAGCTCATTAGAAAAGACCTGCTTGGCCTTCTTCCCCCAGGCCTCAGTGAAGGCTTGTTCCTCTAGAGCTGCACTAACCTGAAAAGAAATGGCAGACATGAAAGGATGTTTTAGTCATGTTGAAGGGCATTTATGTGAATCCCTTAAAATGAGTCTTCATATTTGTAGACATCTTCCTGAACTAGATACCAAATCACCCAAAGGCTTGTCCAAAAGGATTTTGCTACCAAATGTAAACAGTAACACTCTGTTTAACAGAAAAACACAAGACCCAGTTCAGATCTGATGTCCAATGCAGGGTGAGCTAATACATTCCCACCCCAAGAATTTTTTCTTTATGCACTAAAAAAGATCGAAGGATTCTCACCATTAGACAAAGACTTGCAGAACTGACCTGACTGGGTCAGGACTGCTGTGTAACATTAGACAAAACATGAAAAACGACTGCATGCTGTAAACTTCTGTAAGATTTAAGATCAACCATCTAAACCACAGGATATTGTGGGAAATGCTGCATTTACCTGCAGTATTTAGCTCCTCATTACAAAAATGGGTGACATTCTGAGTCATTTTCCTTCAGATGAAAACAAATGGCTTTGGCAGAATTCTTACTTGATTACTAAATACACATTCAAGAACAAGATCCAGCTGCATGGTGGCACAGCTGAAGCCCTGCAGCCTTGCAATAGAAGGTCTCCAGGCCAAAAATCATGTATGTTAACATAACTTGGCAAGTTCTTTTGTATAAATGTGTCTGCAGAACGAAAACTACCCATGGACAAATGTTTAACGTTTGAGCCAACAAACAGATTCAGAAAATTAAAACTAGCCCATCAGATAAAAAGCTAGATGAAGAGACCAGAGAGGTGTGCATCATTAACATCCTATCTGGGAACATTGCTGCTTTGATTTAAAATTGAAATTAATGTGAGACAGGTGATCTCAGAACCCTGATTTTATTTAGTATGGCTACTCCGTTTAATTTAAACCTGCTTCAGTCTGGAGTCAGAAGTTGTGACGAGACTTTCTGGCACCAAGACTGGGGGGTGTCCCTACCTGGAGGTTGGAGTTATAATCCGTTAGGTTTGTGTCGTAGTTCCAGCTGGCTGACACGCTGAAGAAGAACACCTCCTCAGCAGTGCTGTTGTAATCTCTGAGGAACCTCTGCGCGTCAGCTGTGCTGTTGGTGTAGTTTCCAGGCTGCCAACTCTCTCGCAGTGCTTCACAGCACAGCAGCACTGGCAGAAGCAACAGCAGAGACTTTACTAACCTGTCCACACCACCTCCACCCATGGCTGGCTCCAACTTAACAAGGGTTGAGGAGAAGAAAAGGGTTCAAATCCTACAAACGAGCCGCCTCATCCACTTCTCCAACCGATTTCTCCCAACCTGGCGGCTGCTGCTACTGAAATGCCCAGAAAGCAACAAGCGCTTCTTTTAAAGTGTGTTTCCCCACCAAAAACAGCCCGCCTCGAAGACCACAATGTCCCAACCTCAACCGAGTGAGGACCACCGTGTCTCTCCTCCGAAGATTGAACCCAACCTGCTTTGAAATGACCTCTTTATAGCAGTTCTTCCACCAGCAGCAGCTCGCTGAGGAGAGGCAGAGCAGGCTGGCGCAATCAGGCGCACCAGGTGAGGTCAATTATCTCCCAAAATAAAAATAAAATCCACATGGACCTTTTTTCTGAAGCACATCATTAACAAGTGGTGTGAAAAGCTAAAAGCTCGCTTTGCAGAGCAGGAAACAAAACACTGTTAGATCTGTGCGCTTGGATAAATAAATGTGTCCAGCAGAGTGAAGGCTCCTCAGTAACGCTGCACCGTGGTGTCGGGGAGGAAATCCTCATACTCTCAGTTCCCATTCCCAGCTCGGAGACCACGATGGGAGGGCTTCTTGTTTTTTTTTTTTTCTTTTTTTCTTTTTTTTAATAGCGGGTGGCATCATCAGGTGCATTTTCGCCATCTACTGTGAAGGAGTGTGAGTCCAAGTGGGACAGTCACTGTATAAAATTATACTCATCTATACATTATTATATATTATAAATATCCTATATTCTCCAAATTAGTCCACTTTTCTCAGGAAGTCAAACAAAAACTCAGAAATACATTTTACCCCACACCTTTATATTCAATTCGCCACATGCTTTCACCTTTAATTTGTCTTCTAATACTTCCCTATGTTCTGCAAAAACACAACACAACCGTCTTCCTGTCCTGTCCACAGTCACATAGACCTGTGGTTAGTAGGGAAACAACTGTGAAATTCTGCCACACTATACAGTTCTTCTAACCTTGCAGTTAGCTTAGTTTCTTGTTTGCATAAAAATCAGCCATCTCATTTCCCTCTACCCTTCTGTGAGCTGGAACCCTCATGAATCTCATTTCTGAACCAACCTTGCTTAATCTAAATAAGCATTCGTGCATCTCAAACTTAATATTGGGTCTACTATCTGTCAACTGAAGGGACATTATTGAGAGTCTGAACATATTATACCCTTTTTTATCCTATTTTGTTCCATCCATTGCATTCCATCCGCTATCCCTGAATTTAGATAAAACTAAAGGAATGTTATGTGGAAAATATTAAGGGAATTTAAACCTAGGAATAAATATAGAGGGTATTACAATAGAGGTAGTGTTGAAAATTTAATGCTTAGGAATATTTATTGGCAGTAAACTAAGCTGGAAACCACATATCCGACACATACAGATTAAGATTTCAAAAAGTGCTTCAATCACCAATAGAACAAAATACATTTTACAATACAATGTGCTGTATATATTGTATTGCTCATTGGTATTGCCTTACCGAACTTACTGTATAGAGGTGTGGGGCAATAACTATAAAAGTTCATTAAATTCACTCTTCATTCTCCAAAAACCGACAGTAAGAATTATTCATAAGGAAAGATTTAATGATCACACAAATAGGCGCGCAGATAGGGTGGGGGACGGGGGACGGGGGGGGGGGGGGGGGACGGGGACGGATGGATACCTGGTTGGCGCGGATGGATACCTGGTTGGCACGGATGTATACTCGGCGCGGATCATCGTACGTATGGACGGACGCCAGGCTCGCGGAGTTTGTTCCCCATGCAGCAGAACAGTCGCACCTTCGCCACCAGCAGCGCTTCTCCCTTCTCATCGCGCGGGACAAGTAAATAATTTATGTACTTTCACCAGAGTTTAATCCTTAAATCCGACTTTCATTCTTTTTATTTTGTTTTGTTTACCTCTGAAATTTCCAGCCGGGCTTTCCCCGGGCCACACTTCACCGTCCGCGTCTGAAGCAGCGCTCGGATGTGAGAAAACCGAGACAAGACTTTCGCAGACAGGAGCGGTTTCCAACTAAGTTTAGCTCTTTTAGCAGCTGTTTATTGTGATAAAGTGATAAATTGTTTCTACAGGTCGTTGTTCATGTGGCTTTGACTCAAATTCAAATAATAAACATTTTACTCATAAATTTTTATATTTGTTTAGAAAAGTTGAGCTAGGATAACTCCCCTTGCTGTTTTCAGAGACAACAACAGCAACAGTTGGCTTCCGCTCATACAGATGAGCTGTGGCCAGGGTATCCACGGGTCCTTAAAAAGTCTTAAATTTGCTTTTCCAAATTTAAGGCCTTAAAAATCCTTAAAAATGACAAATAATCCTTAAATACAGTTTCCAAAGGTCTTAAATTTCCAAAGACCCAATAAACAAGATTATTTTATTTCTATAAAATTTTCGTGAATTTCTAGTCAGTGCTCAGCATTTTTTGTGTATGATGTTGGCGTAAGTGGAACCGTACACATTCAGTTGTTTGTGAAAGGGGGCTATTTTTAGATGAGCACATTAACTGGTTAAGCTAGTGGGAGCTTGCGCCATGGGGATGTGCAAGTTTAATGGTAACTTGGTTAAACCCAAGTTCGCGACGTGGTTAGCACCGGTTCAAGGCAATAGCTGGAAATTTTAGCTTAAATTTAATTTTAAAAATAGCTTAAATTTGGTCAAAGTGGCCTTAAAAAAGGTCTTAAAAAGTCTTAAATTTGGCTCCCTTAAACCTGCAGATAACCTGTGTGGCATAATTTCCAGCTCTCGCTCCTATTCACCAGAGGCGATCCTATATGCAAACTAAAGGGGGGCATTGGAAGGGCACCCCAGAAATTTAACCCCCTCCCCAGGCCAGATAGTTTGTGTGTGCATGTATGTATGTCTGTATGTATGCATGTGTGTGTGTGCGTGTGTGTGTGTGTGTGTGTGTATATATATATATTTACTTTTTTCTTTAGCAGGCCATATTGTGCAGAAGAGAAGATCTAATTTGTCACCAGACAATGTGAACAAGCTGGTCTGCTTGACTGACTGGTGGAAGAAGGAGAAGTAGAGCTTGGACTGATTGACCAAATGCTACTGACTGTAAATAGTTAATCATGACCTGTAGACCTACAGTGCAGAATTTGTTGAACTGAATAAACAGCTATTGAACACAAATACTTATTGATCATTATTTATTTTCATAATCAGTTATCGTAGTAAAACTGCTTTATCAGTCTGTGGTGCATTATTGAAACAAGAAATATGCCTCCATTCTCAAAGACTTGCCTTTATTCATTATCTAGGTAGCACACACATATGCCTTTGGCAGAATTTGAATGAGCCATTTTAATCTAGATTAATCTAGATTAATTCCAAGATTACAGTGAGATTAATCTAGATTAAAAATTAATCTATGCCCACCACTTATATATATATGTGTGTGTGTGTGTGTGTGTGTGTGTGTGTGTGTGTGTGTGTGTTTGTGTGTGTGTGTGTGTGTGTGTGTGTGTGTGTGTGTGTGTGTGTGTGTGTGTGTTAGGGCTGTCGCAATAATCGCAAGAACAATAAATCGCGATATTAAGAAACCCACCGCGCTGCATGACGTGGCACCGCAATTACCGCACTTGATTAAATCTCGCGACAGCACATGCTGAGAGGTAAAGTCCGCGCTGATCGGGGAGATAGTAGGGCACTTTTTTTTATTTCTGTTAGATGTTGCAGCCAAATTTGCATTTCAAAGTTAAACCTCCTGAATGTTGTTTAAGTTCAGTCAGAGAATGCCGTTACTGCCCTTTGATCTGCATTCAATAAAGTGTTAAAAATGGCCATGTATTTTTTTCTAACATTTTTTAAATGTGTAAGCATAATGCTTCAAAGGAAATATTGCCATGAGTTTAGTAATTAACAAACAAATTTGCTAAGTACATTAATAAAAATGGGGTGCAATAATATCGCATATCACAATATTGAGCTAACCTGACTGACCGCAGGGGGAATTCCTCAATCGCGACAGCCCTAGTGTGTGTGTGTGTGTGTGTGTGTGTGTGTGTGTGTGTGTGTGTGTGTGTGTGTGTGTGTGTATATGTATGTATGTATGTATGTATGTGTACATGTATTCAGGAACTGCGCTGCTCTGGGTGGCTGCATGTTGGAGTAGCTCTGTTGACTATATGTAAGTTTTGACTTTTTATTTTTATTTTATGACATTTTTTCTTCTAGTTTCTCAAGAAAAACGGTAGTTGTTTGGGGCCTTTTACTTTTCTGTTTCTGGTGCTGTGAAGCTTAAAGGATTTTTACTGCTATTTTTTCACTTTTTTCACTTTTTGAGCATTTGTTATAATGCGTAACCATGGCAACAAGCTGGTTTATAATCGGGAGCAGCTGATTAACATTGGAAAGGCTGAAATAATACCTCAACTTAAGCCACAAATCCCAAATGAGCTAAAACACAAGAAGCGTGGGTGCAGACAGAGAAAGAGAAAATTCAAACTATCTCTTCCATCGATCATAATGGGCAATGTGAGATCACTGGCCAAAAGATGGATGAACTCCAAGCCCTTTCAAGGACTCAGCCAGAGTTTCGGCAGTGCAGTGTTATGTGTTTCACTGAGACGTGGCTGCAGGACCATATCCCCGATTCCATTGTCTCTCTGCCAGGATTCCTGACTGTACGAGCAGACAGAGATCTGAAGAGGAGCGAGAAAAGAAAAGGAGGTGGAGTGGCAGTGCTTGTCAACAACAGATGGTGCCATCCAGGTCGTGTTTCAGTGAAATGTCGTCTCTGCAGCACAGATGTTGAACTCTTGGCAGTAAGTTGTCGCCCATATTATTTTCCAAGAGAGTTCACCAGTGTTGTCTTGGCAACCGTTTATATTCCACCTTCAGCCATGCATGTGATGTGATGAAAGTGCATGGGATGCCACCAGTTCCGTTGTCGCTAAGCTACAAACCCAGCACCCCAATACATTTGTGGCTATATCTGCTGAATTTATTCATGCCTCACTCGCTGCTACACTTCCAACATCTAAACAGTTTGGCAGATGCTCCACCAGAGAAAACAAGACATTGGATTTGTGTTATGCAAATATAAAGAATGCATACATGTCCAAAACAAGACCTCCTCTAGGACAATCAGATCACAATCTTGTTTTTCTCTGCTCAGAAAACAAACCACTTGTTCAGAGGCAACCTGTGACACGAAGAACTGTGAGAAAATGGTCGCAGGACACTGAAGAAGCCCTGCAGGGTTGTTTTGAGACCACAGATTGGATGACTCTCTGCCAAGGATATAAAGAGGACATCAATGCCATGACTGGAAGTGTCACTGACTATATAAACTTCTGTGTGGACAACATCATACCCACCAGAACAGTGAGATGCTTTGCTAATAACAAACCCTGGATCACCATTGAACTGAAAAATCTGCTAAATGAGAAAAAAGAGCATTCAAGGAGGGAGACAGGGAATCATTGAGGAGTATACAGAAGCAAGTGAAGATCAAGGTCAGAGACAGCAAGGAGGCATACAGGAAGAAGCTGGAGAACATACTACAGAGGGACAATATCAGAGATGTCTGGTCAGGGATGAAGAAGATCACATGCTTCAAGCAGAGGAAGTATTGCACAGATGGCAGCCTGGAGACAGCCAATGAACTGAACAATTTCTTCAATAAGTTCAGTTCAGGAACAAACCCAGCATCCTCCTCGCCTGTCCCCAACCAATCAGACATCCCATCCTCCTCTGATCCAACATTTTCCTGTCACACGCCAGCTCTTTTGTCCTCTAACACAGTCATGGACTCTTCTGGTTCTATAAATCTGTCTTCAACCAAGTCATGAGATGCTGCTGCCCCATTTACCTCCCCCTCCCACCTATCTGTCTCTAGAAGTCAGGTGAAGAGGCAGCTGGAGAGACTGAACAGGAACAAGGCTGCAGGTCCAGATGGCGTCAGCCCCAGAGTACTGAAGGCCTGTGCAGAGCAGCTCTGTGGGATTCTGCAGCACCTCTTCAACCTCAACCTGGCCCAGGAGAAGGTTCCAGTCCTGTGGAAGACATCCGGCTTTGTTCCAGTTCCAAAGAAAACTCCCCCATCAGTCAATGATGACTACAGACTGGTTGCCCTGACATCCCACATCATGAAGGTCCTGGAGCGACTCCTGTTGGTCCACCTGAATAAGCAAACTAGGACATATCAGGACCCGCTGCAGTTTGCTTATCGCCATGGAGTTGGAGTTGAAGATGCCATCATCCGTTGAAGATGCCATCATCCAGCTGATGATATTCAAGATATTGTAGAAGAGTATAATTTACAGGTAATGGCAATAACAGAAACACATTTGGATTTGACAATAAATAGTTCTTTGTTAAACATAAATGGGTACAGTCTTTGTAGATTGGATAGAACTTTACATGGAGGTGGTGTCACTTGTTATATTCAAAATCATATTAAGGTAAGAACAGAGTTCACAATTACAGGTGTGGATGCACTCTGGTTAGTTACAATTTCCTCATTTGAAATCTGTTTCAGTTGGATGCTGCTACAGACCACCGGATGCTGCTATAATGCATCTCAATCAAATAGGTGAAATGTTAGATATGGTTTGTGACACAGGAAATGAGATTTACCTATTAGGGGACTTAAACATAGACTGGAAATCAAGAAATTGCTCATTAAAGAGCAAATTACTCTCCTTTGCTAATACTTTTAAGTTGTCACAAGTTGTAAAAGATTTCACAAGAGTGCAGGTTAAAAATAATGGTGTATGCTCTAATGAGTATTGATTTAATTTTTACTAATATGGCTGAATTGTGTTCTGAGGCAATTTCTCTTCCAGTTGGTTGCAGTGACAATAATTTGTTGCTATTAAAAGAAAAGTTAAGGTGCCAAAAGGTCAACAATTTATATATTAAAGAATTTTTAAAAACTTTAGAGAGAATGATTTTGTAGAAGAAATAAGAAACATAGATTGGAAAGATGTAACAAAGGAGAAGGATCCAGGAAAGGCTGTAGAGATCTTTGACAATTTGTTAACAAAGGTGATAAATAAACATGCACCGATGAGGAAACAGGCAGTAAGAAATTTAGCTTCTGGATAAAGAACATATGAGGCAGAGGGACAAATTAAAATTAGACGAAATAAAAACAAATCAATTGGAAACATGGTGCAAATATCGCAAAATAAGGAACATTGAAACCAAACTGAATAAAAACAAAAAACAATTATTTTATCATAGAAGAATCATAGAAGCTAAATTAGGCAATTCAAAGGTGTGGGGTACATTAAATGAACTTATGGGGGTTAAAAAAGGAAGGCACCTACTCTTCTAGAGGCAGACGGAGATTTTTTTAACCAAACCGAAAGAAATAGCTGATTATTTAAAACTGTTTTTAATCAATAAAATTAAAACATTGAATAATACCAGGGAGGAGAGAAAAGATGAAAATACATCTTATCAAAGAATTAAGGATGATATAATGCAAATGAAAGACTGTGAGTTTAAGTTTATGGAGGTGTCAGAGGATTACATTAAAAAATGTATCTTAAATAGTAAAGATAAACCCCCTGGAATGGACAATATTGATATGAGATTGCTAAAATTGGTGGTAGATTTTATTTTACTGCCAGTTTCACATATAATTAACATACGTTTTAAGAAAAGTCTTTTTCCAGCCCAATGGAAAAAGGCAAAAGTTATTCCATTAATCAAAAATAACAGAGAACCACTGTCTGGTAAAAATAGTCAGCCAATAAGTTTGTGTCACGAACTCCTCCAGCTGATTGCATTCCAATCATTCCTGCCACCAACGTGGCAGCTGACATCATCACGCCGACACTACTTAAGGAAGTGCTGGCGTTTCATTCATTGCTCAGTCATCGTTCTCACCAGACTTTGTATCGAGTCTCCAGGCTTACCAGCCCTCAAAACCTTCTAACCAAACCTTCAGGAGATAACCACGCCGGTTATTTCCGTCACTCCGCGTCTGGGCAACAGAATCTCTCAGTCACGCTTCAGATCTGCCAACGAACCTGACAGGATGACTGAGCCCCAAGTTGACCCAGCAGAGTTCGCGCGTCTGCGTGTCGAAGTGGCTCAACAGCGCGCAACCTTGGATCAACATACGGCAGAAATGAACCAGCTCCGTGCCGTAGCTGATCGCCAAGCCACCAAGATCGAGTCACTCACCAAAACCATCAATCAGCCTCGCCCTTTTCGCCTTACTCCAGAGGCTGTCCGTGCTTTCCATGAGCTGGTCGGACATTTCACTAAGGAACCCATCCTCCTCCACCCGGACCAGACCCGGCCCTTCGTCGTGGAGGTGGACGCCTCTGATGTGGGAGCGGGAGCCGTTCTCTCGCAACGGGGTCCAGACTCTAAGCTCCACCCATGTGCCTACTTCTCCCGGAAGTTTTCCCCCACACAGCAGAACTACGGGGTCGGTGACAGAGAGCTGCTGGCTATAAAATGGGCTCTGGAGGAATGGAGGCAGTGGCTCCTGGGGACCACCGATCCCTATCTGATCTGGACCGACCACCAGAATCTCATTCATCTACAGTCTGCCCGCCAACTCAACCCTCGTCAGGCTCGGTGGGCCCTCTTTTTCGAGCCGTACCACTTCCATATCGCCTACCGGCCCGGCTCCAAGAACCTCAAGGCGGACGCTCTCTCTCGGCGTTTCGCACCAGATGCCGGTCCCCCGGAGCCTCGGACCATTCTACCGACTCAACGCTTCCTGGCCTCCCTCCAATGGCCATTGGAGCAGTCCATACAGGTGGCACTTCCTGGCGATCCGGTGCCGCCGGAGACTCCACCGAAACGTCTCTACGTTCCCGCCTCCTGCCGACAAGAGGCGCTCACGTGGGGGCACTGTTCACGGCTCGCGGGACATCAAGGACAAGCCCGTACCCTCCAGTTCCTCCATCGGGCTCGCTGGTGGCCGTCCATGAGGAAGGACGTCCGCGAGTTCACAGCTGCATGTGATGTGTGTGCTCGCTCCAAGTCCTCCAACCGACCCGGCGCTGGAGAGTTGCAGCCTCTCCCTGTGCCCAAGCGGCCGTGGTCACACATCGGGCTGGACTTTGTCACGGGACTGCCGGCGGTCGACCACCTGGACACCATACTGACTATCACGGACCGTTTCTCCAAGGCCGTGCACTTAGTGGCCCTAGCCGGCCTCCCCACTGCCAAGAGGACGGCTGAACTGCTCCTGGAACAGGTGGTGCGGCTCCATGGTTTCCCTCAGGACGTGGTTTCCGACCGAGGACCCCCAGTTCGTCTCACGCTTCTGGAAAGCGTTCTGTCGCCTGGTCGGTGCTTCCACCAGTCTGTCCTCTGGATGCCATCCGCAGACAAATGGTCAGACAGAGAGAGCTAACCAGCAGCTTGGACGCTACCTGCGCTGCTTCGCTTCATCCCAGCCTACCACCTGGCCCCGCTTTCTCCTGTGGGCGGAGCTGTCACACAACCTCCAGACCTCCTCTGCCACGAGTCTGTCTCCCTCCGAGACCTGTTACGGTTATCAGCCTCCACTGTTTGACCATCAGGTGCCCGAGGTGGAGGTCCCTGCTGCCCAGACGATGGTCCGCCGCTGTCGGCTCGCCTGGATCTGGGCCCGTGCGGCCATTACCCGGGCCAGCACGGAGTATGCCCGTCAGTATCGCCGCCACCTCTGGCCTGGCCCCGTCTTCCGGTCTGGCGACCGGGTGTGGCTCTCCTCCGCTAACCTGAGGATGCCGGCTGGCTCCCGGAAGCTCACTCCTCCTGGGTCCGTTCCCTGTCCTCGAGGTCATCAATCCAGTCACCTGCCGTCTGCGCCTCCCGGCTACTCTCCGGATTCACCCGGTCTTTCACGTCTCCCAGCTTAAGCCGGTGGTCTCCTCTCCTCTCCACCCTCCACCAGTCTGGGTGCCTCCGCCCCGCAGGGTTGAGGCAGATCACACCTACACGGTCCGCAGGATTCTGGACGCTCGCCGCCGGGGACGCGGTTGGCAGTACCTCGTGGACTGGGAGGTGTACGGGCCTGAGGAACGTTCTTGGGAGCCCACGAGCTCATTTGTCGACCCTGCCCTGCTAACTGACTTCTGGGCCTGCCGTCCTGCGGCTTCGGGAGCCGTCCCTAGGGGGGGGGGGGGGGGGGGGGTCCTGTCACGAACTCCTCCAGCTGATTGCATTCCAATCATTCCTGCCACCAACGTGGCGGCTGACGTCATCACGCTGACACTACTTAAGGAAGTGCCGGTGTTTCATTCATTGCTCAGTCATCGTTCTCACCAGACTTTGTATCGAGTCTCCAGGCTTACCAGCCCTCAAAACCTTCTAACCAAACCTTCAGGAGATAACCATGCCGGTTATTTCCGTCACTCCGCGTCTGGGCAACAGAATCTCTCAGTCACGCTTCAGATCTGCCAACGAACCTGACAGTTTGTTACCAGCATTAAGCAAAATTTTGGAAAGAGTAGCATATGAACAAATACAAGAATGTTTTATAACAAATAGATTAAACACAACTTATCAACATGCATATAAGGCGGGTCACTCCACTACTACTGCACTTGCTCAGATTACTGATCATTGGTTAGAAGAAATAAATGATAAAAAGTTATTTGTTAGTATATTTTTAGGTTTGAGTGCAGCTTTTGATGCGATTGATCATAAAATCTTATTAAAAAATTAGAACATTATAGATTTCAGTCGTCCGCCATTAAGTGGGCAGAAAGTTATTTAATGAATCGTAAATTAAACTTCTATTTTAATGGCAGTTATTCTGAAACAGGTCAGTTAGATTGTGGAGTGCCACAGGGCAGTTGTTTGGGCCCTCTTTTGTTTTTTCTTTTTATTAATGACTTACCTTTGATTTTAAAACATGCAACCATGGCTATATATGCAGATGACACTACATTATTTGCATCAGCAAAAACAGAAGGCCAATTAAATTATATTTTTAGAAAGGAGTTGGATTTAGTTACACAATGGATTAGAATGAACAAACTAGAAATCAATGCAGAAAAAACTAAATGTATGATAGTTGGAAATAAATATACACTACAGATGACACATAAACTGCATTTGAAGCTAGGTAATATAGAGATAGAGCAGGTAGAAGAAGCATGATTGTTGGGGGTAATTGTGGATTCTAGATTGTCATGGTGTTGGAAAGGCCACCAGGTGGCACACTTGCGCACTCAGCTCTCACTCTCTCAGAGCAGAGCTGGTGACAGTGCAGAGGAGACTACCGAGCTGAGCAGGTGGAGAAGCGCATGAGACAGCAGAGTGGAGGAGAGTTTTACTTAGCTAGTTCCCAGGTTAAGTCAGTTTTGTGTGCGTGAATGACTGCTAAACCACACACTCACCTACCACTATCCCTGTTAATGTTAATGAGTAGAATACTCATTGCTCAGCCCTGCATCATTGTTCTGCGTGCCCCTGTGCATTGCTGTTGCTACTACTTTTCACGTGAGAATAAAGAGGCCAAGTTGAAATAAAGCCTGAACCTGTGTTCTTACCGACACCCCAGGAAGACACCCTTTAACTCCCTCCCTGATACAGTCCATCTACCTACTAACAATCTAACACTGGTCCTTCGAGCCGGATCCTGTGCATTTCCTGGAGACAAGTCAGTAGTATGCAGCCAACCTCAGCTACGACTCAGACTGTCAGGCCTCAACGTCAGTCCCAGCTACCCGCCTACCTCCAAGACTATGACCTTTCAGGCGGTGTTCAGCATCCTAGTCAACCAGCACAGCATGCATGGGGCACTGAAGAGGTTCAACAGCAGCAAGTGGAAGAGGGGATGTCCATACCATCCCTCTCGAGATGCTCCAGTCCAGGCATCCAGTGGGAAGTTCTAGATGAATTCCCTTCATATCCCGACAACACTCATCGACCTCAGGGTCCCGTCAGACAAGGCCCTCGGTTAGGAGCTGCCTCAACGGATCATATCCCGCATACTAGTCAACCCCCGCACACTTTACCCTACTGCCGACCATGGGAGGATAACGTGCCAAGACCACAGGTCAATTTCAGTCAAGAGTGGGGGCACCCTCAGCCTCTGAGGAAGGAAGAAGTAATAGCACCGGGGTCACCCTTCAGACCTTCCGGTCCAGCTCCTAGGCTCCCATCCCACAGCCGATTGACAGGCACTCCGATACAAGCTGGGGATCCATTCAGACAATCAGACCAGCCAATCCAGGATCCGGTCTATAACATGCTTAGCAAGATGCTCCACGAGTTGCAGGTAGTGAAGGACCAGGTCGCCGCCATCACACCCAGTAGATCAAAGGCATCCAATGCTGGCCAGCAATCATGCAATAGTGCTGGCCCAAGGGATCAGATGAGCAGCCCCTACACAAATACACCGTATCCACCGAGCCTACTTTCAGGTAGGCCTACTCAACATTGGTCACAATGGTCTGGGTACGAACAACCTACACCTGTCTACTCCCAGCCTCACCTGTCCTGGCAAAACCCACAGTCCTCACACCCGCTAGCTACTCCATTGGCCCAGGAGAAGACCTACAGAGGCCCGCAACCGACAATCCCGGACTTTCGCAGTAAAGATCCAAGTGAGTTCACCCGCCTGCGAATAGCTTTGGAAAACCTCCTACCCCCTGATGCTACCGAGCTATTCAGATATCAGATCCTAGTCGACCATTTAAAGCTAGAAGAGGCTCGTCTTGTAGCTGATTCTTTCCTCCACTCACCCTACCCCTACAGTGACACAATGGCTGCTTTGAATGAGAGGTATGGACAGCCTCATCGCCTAGCCCTCCAAAGAATAGCCAAAGTGATGGATTTGCCAGACATCAGAAGAGGTGATGCCAAAGCATTCGAGCGGTTCGCTCTCCAGATTCAGTCTCTTGTGGGAATGCTACGGACCTTGGGAAGGGAGGGTCAGGCCGAGCTAAGGTGTGGGTCACATGTCGAACGGCTGTTGGGTAAGCTGCCTGCAGAAATGAGAGCAGCATTTCGCCGGCAGCTAGGGCGTCGGGCTGGTACAGTTTATACCCTGCAAGAACTGGCAGATTGGCTTCAGTATGAGACGTGGTGCCAAGGCTCAGATCCTCAGTCTAGCATCAAAAGTACACAACGCGTACCTAATCCAAACCAATGGCGAGAGAATAAGTCACCAGCAGCCCGTCCTGCCACAGTGTTGCATGGAGCTAACAACACCTCAGAGGTACAATCTCATGAGCCGTTACCATCTAGGACACCCCAGTCATCAAAGCTGAAAGCGACCTCTAAGGTTTTCTGTCCGTATTGCAACAATGATGAACATTACCTGAGCCAGTGTACTATATTCAAGGCCTTTAACAAAGACCAGATGGTGGACTGGATTCGTACTAACCATCGCTGCTGGCGCTGCGCACGTTCACACCAGGCCGCGCAGTGTACCCTTAAGAAAGCATGCAACCTCTGCAAAGGCAAGCATCTGCAGGTCCTTCATGAAGTCAATGCTAAACCTGCAAACCAGGATTCCTGTCTGTTGAGTTCCACTACGAAGACCCTGTTTCTGGACAAACCCGCAGATGACAGAAGGGTGCTTCTCAAGGTTGTTGGTGTAGTAATTCACCACCAAGGTAAAAGCCTCAGCACTTATGCCATCCTCGATGACGGGTCTGAGCGCACTATACTGCTCTCACCAGCCGCAGCTGAGCTCGGAATCCAAGGCTCCAGAGAAAGTCTAGCCTTAAGGACCATCCGTCAGGATGTAAGTACCATTAATGGCTCCTCAGTTTCCTTTCAGATATCCCCTGCCAAGCAACCACAGAAGAGGTTCCGGATTACCTCAGCCTTCACTGCTCAGAGCCTGGGGCTTGCAGAGCATTCCTACCCTGCCTCCGTCATTCAGAGATTCAAGCACCTGAGAGATATCCCTATTCAGCCTTTTGAACATGTCCATCCTCTTCTCCTGATTGGTGCTGATCATACCCATCTGATTACTCCCACTGCTCCGGTCCGGCTGGCAGCACCAGATGGCCCAGCTGCCATCAAGACCCGCCTAGGATGGGAGCTCCAGGGTCCTGCCCGCCACCTCCAGACCCAGATGCCATCACCACAATGTCTCCACATCTCTCTCAGTCCTGCCGAGGTGGAGCTGAAGAGGAACGTTGAGAGGCTGTGGCAACTCGACCAACTACCTTACCGCTGCAAGAAGCAGGTGACCAGGTCAAGGGAGGATCAGGAAGCCATTGCCCTTCTAGAGGCAAAGACCACCAGGCAGGAGGTGAGTGGGGTGCTCCGCTATGCCACTCCACTGCTTAGGAGAAAGGGCTTCCCCCAGTTCCAAGCTCCCTAAGAAGCAGTGATGCCACTCCTCAGAGGTACCGAAAGACGCCTGGCCAAAGACCCTGTTAAAGCAATGGCATACACGGCCGAAGTCCATAAACTCCTGGAGAGCGGGATTGTAGCAAAACTCCCTGCAGAGGCGACCCCAGTAGGGAAAGCTGGTACCTACCACATCACCTTATAAGCCATAATGGGAAGAACAGACTAGTTTTTAACTGTTCCTTTCAGTATCTGGGCCTCAATCTCAACGAGTGGCTACTTCCTGGACCCACTTTGAGCCCCTCCCTCTTAGGTGTTCTTGTGCGCTTCAGGGAACACAGCGTGGCCATTAGTGGAGACATACGCGGCATGTTCTATCAAGTGCTGCTTCTGCCTGAAGACAAGCCTTTGCTACGCTTCCTCTGGCGAGATTTGGTGAGTAGTGAGCTACCTGATGTGTTTGAGTGGCAGGTTCTGCCTTTTGGAACAACCTGCAGTCCCTGTTGTGCATCCTTTGCCCTCCAAAGGCATGTTAGCCTGCACAGCACCCCTGATGAGGACATCCGATCCTCAGTAGAAAGGAGATTCTATGTGGATAACTGTCTTCAAAGCTTCTCATCTGGCCAGGCAGCAACTCACATGATCGACAAGCTCAGAGCTGTGCTAGCAGCCGGAGGATTTGATATTCGGCAATGGGCCAGTAACATGCCCGAAGTTGTAAATCACCTACCACCTGAAGCCAGATCCCCTAAACTTGAGCTATGGCTTTCACAGGACAAAGCAGAAGCGCAGGAGTCTACTCTAGGATTAAGTTGGAACTGCAGCACTGATCATCTTGGCTTCAAGCACAGACCCGTCTCCTACAGCATCCTTACCATGAGGACCATCTATCGCGTATTGGTGATGCAATACGACCCGCTAGGTGCCCTCCTACCCTTTACCACCCGAGCGAAAGTAATAGTACAGCAGTTGTGGGACAAGACGAGGGGTTGGGACGACCCTTCCTTGCCGGATCATCTACTGCAGGCATGGAAAGAGTGGGAAGCAGACCTTCAACACCTGCCACAAATAACCATCCCAAGGTGCTACACCCCTGCATACATGGATGACCCCCCAAGTGACCCATGAGGCACACATATTCTTGGATGCCTCAGAGAGAGCATATGGGTCTGTAGCCTACCTCCGCTCTGTGGGACCCGATGGACATGTTAACATTTCATTCTTACTAGCAAGATCCCGTGTGGCACCACGGAGGCAGCAATCCATACCCAGACTGGAGCTGTGTGCTGCTCTTACCGGAGCACAACTGGCAAAACTACTAACCAACGAGCTCACCTTGTCCATACAAGAGGTGATGTGCTGGTCAGACTCTACTACAGTCCTCCACTGGTTACGTTCTGAGTCCTGCCATGTCAAGGTGTTTGTCGGCACACGGGTGGCCGAGATTCAGGAACTCACTAAGGCGGAGGCATGGCGGTATGTAGGATCCCAACAGAATCCTGCAGATGACCTAACTCGAGGCCAGAAGTTGAAGGACCTATTTGGACCAAATCGTTGGTTCCAGGGACCTCCTTTCCTGCTGCAGCCCAGCAGTGAATGGCCTTTGAACCCATGTGCACCTGTGCCTCCTGATGACAATGAACGAAAGAAGGGTGCCTTTTGTGGCCTTACCATCTCCCCTTCATTGGCGGATAGGAAAGAGTATCGCAGCTGGAAAGAGCAAGTTGAAGCTACAGCGGAACAGATTCACAAAGACTCCAACCAGACAGGTCAACCCCCTGCTGAGACCTACCGTGAAGCAGAGCGTCAAGTCTTTAGGCAGGCTCAGATGGACAGCTTTCCTGAAGACTACCTTCTTTTACAGACTGGTAAATCCCTTCAGCGCAACAGCAGGCTGCTGTGCCTATTCCCAGAGTTTGAGGATTCCAGTCAACTTATCCGGGTAGGAGGTCGTCTGCGACGTAGCAGAGCTCTCAGTCCAGAGGTGGTGCACCCCATTGTCTTGGACCCCATGCACCAGAGTTGCCAGCTATTGATCAAGGACTATGATGACAGACTGCATCATCCTGGGCCTGAAAGAGTCTATGCAGAGCTACGTAGGAAGGTGTGGATCCTCAGAGGCCGTGAGGCCATAAAGAAACACCAACGCCAATGCTTAGAATGCTGTAAGCTTAAAGCCAAACCCGCCAGCCAGAAAATGGTAGACCTGCCTCCAGCCCGACTGCAGTTATTTAAACCGGCGTTTCACTCCACAGGAATGGACTGCTTTGGACCCCTCACCATCAAGATTGGGCGTCATACTGAGAAACGATGGGGCTTGATATTCAAGTGCCTCACCACCCGAGCCGTTCATTTGGAGGTGCTCACATCCATTGACAGTGATGCATTCCTTATGGCCTTGAGAAGGTTTATTGCCCGCCGTGGCTCTCCACTCGAACTGTATTCGGACCATGGCACCAACTTCCACGGGGGACAGAAGGAACTGGAGACCAGCTTTAACCAGCTTAACCCACAGCTGCAAGACATTTTAGCTAAAAAGCAAATCCACTTCAACTACAACCCCCCTGCTGCCCCGCATTTCGGAGGAGTCTGGGAAAGGGAGATCCGATCCGTTAAGGTAGCACTACGTGCTACCCTGGGAGCAGAGACCGTTACAGAAGAAGTTCTGACCACTGTCCTTGTCGAAATAGAAGCCATCTTAAACTCCAAGCCCCTTGGATACGTTTCATCAGACCTGTCAGATCTTGACCCGGTGACCCCAAATTGCCTCTTGATGGGGCGGCCAGACACCTCTCTTCCCCAAGTTGTTTACCCCGCATCTGAGCTTAGAGACAATGGCGACATGTGCAAGTACTGGCTGAGCGATTCTGGTCATTCTTTATAAAATACTACCTGCTCGGCCAACAGACCCGAGGGAAGTGGCAGGGTTCGGCACCAAACATCGAAGCAGGCACCGTTGTCATGATAGTCGACACCCAGCTTCCCCGATCTGCCTGGCAAATCGGCAAAGTGTCCAAGGTTTTCCCTGGTGCCGACGGTAAAGTAAGGAGCGCCGAAGTGCAGATCCAAGACCGTACCTACACAAGACCCATCGCCCGCCTAGTCGTGCTACCTGAGGTTCCGGATTAAAGATTGACTCAGAGACTAACCCACTGCTGTACGTTGGCCTTCCAGGGAGCAAATTTATCCCAAATTTGGGGGCGGCTGTGTTGGAAAGGCCACCAGGTGGCACACTTGCGCACTCAGCTCTCACTCTCTCAGAGCAAAGCTGGCGACAGTGCAGAGGAGACTACCGAGCTGAGCAGGTGGAGAAGCGCATGAGACAGCAGAGTGGAGGAGAGTTTTACTTAGCTAGTTCCCAGGTTAAGTCAGTTTTGTGTGTGTGAATGACTGCTAAACCACACACTCGCCTACCAATATCCCTGTTAATGTTACTGAGTAGAATACTCATTGCTCAGCCCTGCATCATTGTTCTGCGTGCCCCTGTGCATTGCTGTTGCTACTACTTTTCACGTAAGAATAAAGAGGCCAAGTTGAAATAAAGCCTGAACCTGTGTCCTTACCGACACCCCAGGAAGACACCCTTTAACTCCCTCCCTGATACAGTCCATCTACCTACTAACAATCTAACACATGGACTAGTCACATAAATCATGTCTTGCTGAAACTTGGAAGAAGTATGTGCACAATCAAATATTGTTGTAAATGTATTCCTCGTTTGCAGATAAAAACTTTAGTTCAAACATTAGTACTGTCTCATTTAGATTATGCATCAGTTGTTTGGTCTAATACAAGTGAAATGAATTTAAATGAGTTACAAGTGGGACAAAATAAAGCTGCACGAATTGTTCAAGGTTGTAATTATAGAACAAATGTAAGTACGATGCACGATAGGTTGGTCTGGTTAAAAGTGAAATGTGGATTAAAGTATTCACTGATAACATTTATAAGAAATATAATAACTTTCGAAAATACCTAGAATCATTTATGACGTTATTTTTTTCGGATAATCACGATTACATGACGAGACAGACAAGTGACATAAGGTGTGCACTACCACGCTGCAGAACAAATCAAAGGCAAAGAGCCATGGTTGCATGGAATGCCATACCTAGAATCTAAGCATGCTAAACAACAAGATTTTTGTTATTGGAGAATAACAGAAGATGTTTTCAAAAGAAGTTAAAGCTTTTTTTGTCTACACAACAGTAAATTTTTCACAATGAATTGTAAATGTGACTAATATGACAGCTTCAATAATTTGTGTTTGTTATGGAAGTGATGTGATATGATTTTTGATTCTTGGATAAATTTATTTAATGCTCTGTGTAAATTCTCCGTATTTACTTATTTAGATTTTTCATGAACACTGAAGTGTGTGGTAACTTACTGGTATATCATTATTGCAATTGAGCTAGTATGATTATAATGAGCTCCTGGAGTTTGTTGTTGTTGGGTGTGTGTGTGTGTGTGTGTGGGGGGGGGGGGGGGGGGGGGGGGTTGTAAAATATTTGTAATGAAATTGGAAGAGACCTCAGGAAGAATAGCTCCACACTGTGGTGGGAGCTATTGAGGTTCTCGGTAATTAAAATAAAATAAAATATACAATAACTCTTTGATGACTTGATTATTATTATTGTTCTGAGCTACTACAGCAATCAGTTTGCCTCTGGGATCAATAAAGTATTTTTGAATTTGAATTTTGAATAAATATATATATATATATATATATATATATATATATATATATGTATGTATGTATGTATATATATATATATATGCACATGCTGACGTGTATGCTTCTGAAATCAGCAGAATTTCCATACACTGAAAATTATGCAAGTTGAGTTTTTTAATGTCTTGCTTTATATGTGTAAAGTTCAAAATAGATTGTGTGTGTGTGTGTGTTTATTATATACACATACCACACACATTTACCCATCTGAGATGATTACCATCGCTGTCCCGTGACTAAACAATTGCACATCACCCCCCCACCCCACTCTCTGAAACAGATACACAAACAGAAACAAGATGAAAAAAATATTGGTTGTTAACATGGGCCCAGTCCTGCTTGTTGGGCTGATATCGATATAATGAAAAGTGACTAACATTGGCCAATACCAATACAGATGCAGATAGATCGTCCATCTCTAATCCAAACTCTATATGTAAAGAGCATGAAATGTGATCCTGTTTCATGTCCTGTAGATAAACTGTCAGAAGGAGTGTGGCTTGGACAACAAATGCAGCAGCAACCTACAGATGACAGCTCAGTTTGCAGACATTCTTAACAATCCTTACCCCAGGTAGGACTACACCCTGAGCTATGAAGCACTGAACTAACCTTCAGACAGGATTACCACATCTGTAGCAAATCACTGAAAGCCTTTGTGGTGCTTTTAAGGTGTTCAAATAATCACAAATAAACATTGTTTGTCTGCAGGAAGGATG